>NC_086378.1:2331621-2634553 GCF_036588685.1 Mytilus trossulus
TATAGAGATTTCTTTTCAAACTTGATGTGGTCATACAGTTCAAACCAAGTTATATTCTTGAATTTTAAAATACTATAAATTTGAAAGATGTATTGCCAATTTCTCTTGAATTTGTTTCTCTCGCCAGATCATAATGGAATTGCTGATGAAATTTGGTGGAATTTTTAATATCAGACGGGTCAATCTAATATACTCAAAATCGAATAGTTAATGAAACCTGGTTGAATGCCAACTGGCCTAATTGAAATACTTTTAATATTTTTTCAAATAGTTTTTACATCAAACGTTGGAATGGTATTTATCTTTATAGAGTCTTATACTCAGTAAATCGTCCTCTTCTTTCTATTTATTTTAAATTGGTATTGACAATTTCCTTGAATGCAACTTATCATCGAGCTTTTAGTTGCCACTTGTCATCCATGGAACATTATATAGGTCTTTGATAAAATAGAGAATGAAAACGGGAATGGGACAAAGAGACAACAACCCAACCAAAGAGCAGAAAGCAGATCAAGGCCAGTAATGGGTCTACATACATGAGACAATTGTCAGTCACCACATTTGAGTAAATAATGAATTGACTTTTTTTAAATGACCCAAGTATGACATTAACTAAATGACAGTCTGTCATCTCTTTGCCTGGAATCCTATTTTTTACTAGATCTGTGAATGTCGTATGTTTTATATATGATGATAGTTTAAAGACATCTCCAACGAATAACGTGAACCAACCTTGTACATGTAATAGTCCCTATTCTATACTTTTAAACGAGAAGACCTCATTTTGGGTGTCGCTTCTCTTCCTTCCACAATAAATCAATCATCATGCCTCTATGTCCTATAGGTAACATGCATAGCCGCATTTGTCATCCATTCTTGTGATTATTCAGATTGAGTTATTTTGGGAGAAAAATGACAAAAACGGAGTCCGGAAATGATTCCGTAATCAGACTTACTTTTAGTCATAGATAAGACTTCCCGTTTGAAACATGCACAAATACAACCAATCGTATGATAGATAACAAAAACAGAAAAATAGATAAGCCAATCAGAGCGTTCTCCCTGTCATGGTATTTAGGTCGCAAGAACCACAACTATTATACCACATTAGCGAGGACAATCATTTTTCGCGTTTATCTACATGTAAACTACGATTATACTTCTTTAATATATAAAGAATCGCTGTATTCTGTCTACTGTTTTTTTTTTTTAAATGTTATAACATTATACTATTCAAGGGGTCATACCAGTTGCATTTATATTAAAATAAGTAAAACATGTGACACAAGTACAACCAATCGTAGAGCATT
Organism: Mytilus trossulus; assembly: GCF_036588685.1. Classification (NCBI taxonomy): domain Eukaryota; kingdom Metazoa; phylum Mollusca; class Bivalvia; order Mytilida; family Mytilidae; genus Mytilus; species Mytilus trossulus. The sequence continues at coordinate 2,332,932 of NC_086378.1, forward strand.
CTCCATTTCATAGTGTTTAGGTAGCAAAATTCACAACCATTATATCCCTTAGAGAGGACAAATATTTTTCGCGTTTATCGATCTGGGGATTGATCCTTACGGGACCCGGGAATATATTTTTCGATTTCGGGATTTGAATTTCTTTAAAATCTGCATCTCGGGATTTCATGGTTTTTAGCCCGGGATTTCGGGATCAGGAGCCCTCCGATCGAGAACCCCTCAAATTAGCCTTAGTCGGTATTTGTCATTTATACATGATTCAAATCCTACCATCGGTATGTTGATAAGGCTCTAAAAAAAGCACTGATGGATTGTCATAGAAGCCTATTTCAAAGTTTAGACTAATAATGGTCTATATATAAGCAGTTACATTTATTTCATGTTTGAAATGGTGCAAATTTTTAATTTGATTTGACTTTTACCAAAAGAAGCATTAGAGCAAAGGAGAAGAATAATTGTGGTCGTAGGCCAGAAACACGAATATAATTGTATTAAGCAGAAACGAAACAAATATCGGACTTTGGAAAAAGGGAGATACCTTTTATGTAATTTTCAATACATAATATCTTTTACAAACAATCATCCTACAACAGTTCATAAGCTGTAAATGCCCGCGATTTCGCGGGTGTGTTCTAGTATAAGATTATAGCGTGAGAACAATTACAATGATATCGGTTTTGTTATGCTTTAAAATTTTCCCAGAGTAAGACGTCTGAAATTCATATAATCAATTGTCTTTTAATACGTATAATGTACAGTATATTATAATGATGGAGTGCTACTAGTGTGTACACATATAATTTGTATTTAGAGGGGAAATCCTAACCATTCAAGTTCGATCTATCGTTTAAAATTTGTAGATCCACAACACAAGTTGACCGTCTAACTGCATAGAGTTATAATACATAGCTATATAAAAAGATTTTCAGTTTGATCTCTGTATTCCTTATGGGAGAGAGGTTTTAAAAGTTGTAAAACTCGAGTTTGTGTATCCATTTACTTGAGGGGTTGTCTGATATATTTGATGGATGTGACCTATACTTGTTTGTATCCATGTCATTTCACCTTTTTCATTGGCAGTTTTGCCATCTCTTTCTATAACTAGATCATAACTAGGTTTGGTATTTAACTGTTGAATCATTGTATTTTTTTCTAATCTAATGTTTGGTTGTCTTTTGTACTTTTGTTTGCCATCTCTTTATATTACAAGGTTTAGTATTTATCTATAAAATCATTGTATATCTTCTCTAATCTATTAATGGTTGGTTGTCTTTTGTATTCTGTGTTAGATTGTTTATCTCTGATGTCTGTTCGTGTTTCTGTCAGCACTAGTTAACGTAGGTATATCTCAATGTTATATGGTTCCGATGAAACCCAATGAAGGACCGAAAATCACTGAGATTGCCATGATTTAAATAAAACACCATTTAGAATTAATGAGTATCACAACGGGTACTACAAGTGGAGCAGCAAACAATTAGTCTCACTAAGGGAAGTCACAATCGACGAGAAAGGGACAGGTAAAATGTTATAACACCAGTCCTAATCATGAACAAAGATTGGCCTCTTTTGGGATTGTCTAGAGTTTAGCTGGAATTTGTGATTTACACCTCTATCATCTCCTACCACTCGCACACAAATCCGATTCAGGTAAGATACGATAAGATAAGAAAATTAATTTTCAGTCACGGCGGGTTACATGAAATACTACATATGCTTACATGTAGAGCATTTTGCCGACATACCGAGCACTGAATGATTTGCAGAAATTAAAGTAGAATATGAGTATGGTTTCTGTAACTGTAAAAGGGCAGAGACCAGTTCTTTAATGCAAAATAATAAAAGTTTGAAAAAAATAATAACCTGCATGACCCAAAAGCCTGCAGCACTTTTATTGAGTGTTCCATGGGAAAACCGTTCAAGCAACCAAATAATTCTTAAATTACTTAATAAGTACTTTAAATTTCCGTCTTCGGGGAAACTTTCTGAAACATATGATCAGGTGAATAAATTTCTATAACTTATTCTTCTGTCATCTTTCTTTGTGCTCTCATCGACCATTTTGTTTTCTTTTGACACTTTTTCTATTCCTTTGGTACATAATTACACATCACATGAAACTAAACTGACAATATGGGAAAAGGTTACATTTTTACCTTCGCAATATATGAATAGGTATACATTTTTAAAATATGAAATATATGAAAAGGGCGGGGTAATAGAACCCAGCGGCACCACTATCAATTAAGTATTAAAGTGCCCCCCCCCCCCTTTCCCCCCATAGATATAAAGAATAGATATTAACGTGTACATAAAAAAGGAATATTTAATAATGAATTGCATATGTAAAGAATACAGGAATTTTTTTTTAAAGAATATAGAAATTTCAAAAAAATAGCCTAATAAATAGTTGTAGAATAAAGAATTATATACTTCTTCTCTAAGTAAATTCCTCCGCAACGGAGCACCCGTGTCACACGGTAAAAAGAAATCCCTTATTTCTATATTACTGTTTAAAAATATGGAGCAGACTAGGTTAAAATATATACAATCCTTAAAAGATTATCGTTGTCCTAAAACCATTTATTAATGTAAAAGCTAACATAAAAATATTTACACCTACTATTCTATGTACATTAAGCATATAATAATGTAGTCATAATATCTTAAAACGCACAGATTAAAAAGGAGTGAAATAGATTTACTGTTGAGAGGTAAAAGGACATAGTTTATTTATTTATTTCTTGACAGAAAAAAATAAAAAGATAAAAAATATAGATTGCTATTAATGGTCTGGGATTTAGCATTACTATTTAAATCACTAAAATTAAAATTAACTGTTATGTTACTGTACATAATATGCAGAATTTATATCAGTTTATTTCTATTTAACTAGTTGTTCTACAGTTAAAATAGAGGTTGATTATATGGAATCATAAAACTTTTATAAAATCTAAAATATTTGATCTGAATCATTACCAGTTAAGGCCTTTTAAAAACTAAAATATGGAATATTCCTCTTTTTGTGTTACATTGTCCATTTAAGTTTACTCTTAGGCTTCCATTTAGGATATATATGTCTGATAATTAATCAACTCAATTTTTTTTTATATATTTTTTTTTGGGGGGGTAAAAGTTAATTGATAAATTAATGGTTATTTAGACATTACACCCGGGGTCTTTTGCCTCAGACTGCTTTGATACTGCCATCCTTTTGTGTAATAATGTATACTCCGCTTACAGACCCTCATTTATTTTACGAGGGGAGGTAACTCTTCACTCTCCTGTGAAGGAGGAGAATTGTGTCTTCGCCATTTGTTTGCAGTAGCAACATTCCACAATTTTATTTTTGAATGCTGGTACAAATCGTCAAAAGATGAGCCAAGGAGGAAGTATGCCAAGGGGAAAGTATGAAAACATTTTATTAGATATTTGGCGAATTCATTTAGTTTATTGTTGCCGAATTTGCGTCTGAGCTTTGAATGATTTATAGACGTGTTTTGCACAGACTTGCAGTGTGTAAACATCAACTTAAGTTGACATTGTGTTTTATCTAAATGCATGTATAATATAACACATTTGATGTAATTGATGATAAAGTTGAAATTATAAATGGAAAATCCCACACAATAACATGATGATAAGACAATAGAGGAAGTTGTTTTGTACTGAAGAACTATTTGTGTTTGAATGGCCATTTAATAGTTATCTCCCTTAGGAAAATGACTGTGTTTACACCCAATGATATACTCTGGTGCTAAAAATCAGAAAATTGTCTATTAACCCAATATTATAAAAAAGATCTTTTTTTTTTCTTTTTTTTTTTTAAATCTTTATGATTTGAATTTTATGGATTTTTATGTATATCATGTATATTTTCCAGAGAAAAGTTACCACTCAATGCATCAAGAAATATGTGAGCTTCAGTTCAAATGGTTTCATATAATCAAAATATCACTTCACTTTCAGCAGTTGATACATGAATTAAATTCAGATATTGAAAATGAAAATTAAATCTACACAAAACCGTGCTTTAAAAATACAAAAAAAATATAGGAATTTAGAATATATATCATAACTACTTAATGCATGTTGCCATTAGAAATAAAATAAGAAAAAGTGAGTCTTATTTTCATTTTGTTACAACTTTTAGTTTGCAAATATTTCAAAATGTTAAGTAATGAGTATAAGACATGCAAAAACTTCTGAAAGAGAAACAAAAAGATATATATATTTAGGGAAAGTAGTTTGTTGCACATTTGTATGGATTACATGCAGGTGTTTTTTTTTTTTTTTATAATTTTTATAATATTAGTGAATACACCAAATACAAAGAGTATGGCACATGTATATATGACAATTCTGAAATAAATTTGTAGTGCATGATTCAACTCAGAATAAGAATGTGTATTCAACTAAATAAAGGCACTGGAAAGAGCATGAACAGTTGAAAGCAAAACTTTCTGGTGCATTTAATAGCTTACTATATGGTATGGGTGTTGCAATTTTATAAGGCCTACACTACTTTTTAGTCGCTTACAGTGTATATCCTTATCCATTGGTTTTTATTGGAAAGTTTTCTCATTGGTAATCATAGTTTTATCCACTAATTTGTATATTCAATTTGACATATATGTATTTGATGGAAGTAATCACAATATATGGACAAGTATGACCCCTAAAAATACCGCTTAGCTTTGAATCCATTTTTAAATAAGTTATTGTGTTAGTGTTGTTTTTTTTAAGATTAATGAATAAATTTGAGACTTACAATCATGACAATGTACAAATGATGTACACATTTGTACATGTATTAAAAATAAGCAATGCATGGCAGTAGATTCTAAAACAATTTTTAATGTGAAATAGAATAAGTCAAAATGATCAGCAGAAGTATTAAAACTAACCATTTTATCAAATGTAACTCCTCAATGGACATATTCCTTATTGTTTAATCCCCATAATCGGGCCATTGTTCTTTTGCTCTGCTTATGAAATTTTATTTTATTCGTTTTCAAATTGATTGCAGTTCTACATGTATTCTTTACAAAAAAAAATAAAAAGACTAAACCACCTAAAATTGGAAAGTCTTGCCAATTAAAAAACCAGGATGAGAATGATGATAATGATTATATAAATCATAATAGCCACAATAGAAAATATTCAAGAAGGTTGAAGATGTTTAAGATACATGTACAACATTATTAAATATCATTCCATTATCATAATTCATTTACATTGACAGCAGTTCATTGTCATCGACATTTATTAAAGAATCGTAAGTTTGACACAATATGGTGTTGTTGGTGCTTAATAACATGGCAAACTGAAAGATCATTACCTCAACAAATTTACATTTTTAATTAAAAAATACACATTTTGAAAATTTCACTCACAAAAAAATTAGACATGACAAAAAATTTACATTTGAAAATAGCTTATGAAGTAATGATCTTTCAGCTAGCCATTGACTCGCATGTATATATTGTCCACACACTTAATCCCCCATGTTTGTTTGTACCTTACCTACTTTTTCTCCTATATCAATTAGAGCTAATCTTAATTTTGTGTTAAACAGATAAAAAGTTAGAAATAAGTGTATTACTCATATATATTATGTTTTATTAATACCTGAGTATATCTGGGAAAAAAATGATAACTACAGTACGCACAGAGAGAACTGATTCTCATATTCCTGTGTCCTGTCCAAATACTTATATCCCTCTAAGATTAAGTAGGGGCATTAAGCATTCTTGGTAGGAACCTGTAATTTTGCCGTATCAGGTAAGAAAAATATTGGGTTAAGGTTTATTACTTTGAAGTTGTGGTAACATCATCTTGTAATTTAATAAACATGTTTGGGGCCCTTTATATCTTGTTGTTCAGTGTGAGCCAAGGCTCCATGTTGAAGGCCGTACATTGACCTATAATGGTTTACTTTTTTTAAAATTGTTATTTGGATGGAGAGTTGTCTCATTGGCACTGACACCACATCTTCCTATATCTATGTTCATTATTATATATGTACTTTAAGATTAGAATATATGCCAAATTATATATACAACTGCCATTATGGATGTTTAGCAGTTTTCTTGCGAGCCATTAATTCTTTTCTTCATTTTATCAAGTGCTGATTAAAATATATTTGGTGTTAATACAGAAATTGCTCTGGGTAAAGTCACAAGAAGAATGTTCAATGTGTCATGTACAATGTACATGTACATGTACAGGCATGACAGGAGGGTTGTTTTAAAATTCACAAATTAAAGTGATCATTTGTGTGATGTTGTATATCTATGGATGTTACATAAAAATGTCAATATTATTTTATGTTTAAAATGTTTCAAAAATTTTGTGCATATTACATAGAAGTAAAAGATATGATATAAAATAATGTATGCGCTTATACATGTACAATCATGCTATTACATTTACCATCCACACAAATATTTAAAAAAAATCAAATTCTAGACATATATATTGATCATTAAGAATTTCATAAGAAAAAAACTAGATTAAAGCTGATTATGAACACTATGGTTCTATGATGGACCCATCTGACTATGAACGTTTCAAGCATGAATTCATGGCACCAGACTGCATTCAAACAACCTTGTTCTCTGTAGCTTCAATACTTCATTCCTTCTGAACCTTTTCAATGCCGAGGATGTCTTAAGGCATCACTGCTCATGCTTCTTCAAAAACATGCGAAAGCTTTGGTAATCAGACTGTGCTATCTTACTTTTAAGTGTATACAAATGCTTACATACATCCACTTATTTCACTGTTGAAAGGAGTTTTCTTTATGTTTTTACTCTGGCCTCCAAAGAATGTGAGACATCACTGTCTATGATGCTTATCCTGTGGCAGCTGTGTTAACTATTTGTATAAAGCTTTTGTATCTTAGGAGGAAGAAAACAACGGTAGCTGGATACTTCAGATCTTGAATGCACATGTTTTTGGAGTGTCCATCTGTCCTTGACCTCATTTTTGTTGTTGATTGACTGCTTTTTATCATGTTCTTTTTCAACTTTTTTTTGTTAATGAGATAACTACATAAGGTTATATACACATTGTAACATAAATTGGATTTTTTCCTTTGATGTTTTTATGAAATAATTTGCTTAAAAAGTGTGGTGAGGGAAAACCATGGTATATTATATGCAAATTGATGTTGTACCATACTTTGCTAATTAAATATGCAACTCAACTAGAATCCAAAGGAAAAAAGGCAGAGCTTCAGCCATGGAATAACAAGAAAATGAATATGTTTTACCATGGCTGAAGCTCCACTTTTTTTTTTTTAAATGTATCCACCTCTTACATATTTAAGAAACTGTTAAACGTACTAAAAGGTCAAGATCTCCATTTGTTTTCATTTTATAACAAAAAGCAATAAATTTATGTGTACCCAAATCTTAAGAAACCTTTTCCAAACTATATAGGATTGTTACGAATTCCCCTAATTTTGGAAACAATAACTTAATGTTTCTTCTTTTAATTGTGAAAACAATTAAATGTGAAACTATCATTTCCTTTGCGAAAATCCAATTAAATTTCATTTAAAAAAGGGGTACCTATAGAAAAAGAAAGAAATATCTGTGAAAAAACATGATACTTTTTGCGATCAATTAGGGGAACGTACACTATCTACACTCCCGCGATCCACTACTGTTTAAATACAGTGTTTTATCATTAAAATTGTATTTTAATAAATAATCTAATAATCGAAACAATTAAATAATGGAAGAAAAGCAGTTTCTACGAAAACTAGAAATGTATAAATATGCAAATTTCAATGAGATGAAAATTCTGTAAAATATGATTAATTTGTATGCTACCTAAAAAACAATAAAAAACCAAAACAATTCTTACCGTCATTAGAATAATTATTTAATCCTTGTCGCTGGAATCCGATATTTTTGTTTACCTCAGTCTGATGACATTATGAAATTACGGGCGCTAACAATCATACACGGGGCGCAAAACTAAATAAAAATCGGGAAAATCTGACATTTTCTTTCCTTTTTGCAAATTCAGGGGTTCTATTACATGAAATATACAGAAGATTATACACGAGGCGCAAAAGTGACTTGCGCGAGCTTCCATTTCATTGGATAAAACTGTAATGTGATCAATTTCCAATTATTAGTTGAAGGTCTTGAAGCAGTCAATCAATTAATTTATATTACAAATTTTATATACCATTTGTCTTACTCATTAACATATTTAAACAAACTCATCCTTCAGATTCGTTTGTTTAAATATGTTAACTCCTATAAACCATGGTATATGTAGTACATGTAGTCATTGCAAGCTTCACTTGACCTTGACCTCATTTTCATGGCTCTGCAATAAGATTTTTTAAGGTCAGTTTTTGCAGTTACTATAAGCTGTACAATTTTTAATATATATTTATATATAGATTAATTTTTAGATGTACATGCCAGCTGGCAGGTTTAATCTTACCTCAACCTCATTTGTATGGTTCATTAATCAAAGTAAAGTTTTCTAGGTTAAGACTGTTTCTCAAAATTACTATATAATCAGCAATAGGTAATTATATATTTTGTTTAAAACATAAAGAAATTTATCATATTTTTTCTATTTTTGTCATATTTTATCATATATTTTTTATTGGTCTCGGGTTTATGATTTTATACTCTTATTATAATTACTTGAGTAGTACTTACCATCGGCCAAGTACTACAGATACACATAGATAAAATAGATTGCACAGAATATATGATATATTTTTATACCAGTTAAATTTTGTCCTATGTTGTACATTATTTATATTCTTTTGTAACATTATATTTTTTTTTATATATATTTGATTAAATTTGAGAATAACTTATCATAAGTTGATTATATATGTCATGATTTGATTTTAGCACAAAATTGCTTGTTAAAGGAATGTTTTTGTCAATTCTTCATACAAATGTATATATTTTTGCAAATTCCACAATACATCATTGTCCAAAAGTTATTTTGCACCTAGAAATTTATATCGATCACTGCATATTGAAAAGTAATGAATAGGAGGGTTTAATGTAACTTTGTTGACTTATATTTAACAAATCATCTTGCCTTTAAGTCCAGTAATAGAACACTTTTTCAAATGTAAGTCTTAATTTGCAATCGTTACTAAAACCTTAATCACTAAAGCCATTAAGAAGCCAATCAAGCCCCATTATTCCAAGGGGGTAAATTTGAATTGGTGAAATTACTCAAATATTAAGATAGCATAGCTTCATATGTTAAATATATGTACAAAGATTGTATTTTTCTGTTGTTTATTTAAATTCAACTATATTTTCAGTGAGAGCCAAGCCAAATTCTGTCAAAGCCGTGTAGCTCTTGTAGAGAAAAATTATGGAAATCTGTGTGAAACACTAGGTTCTATAACACGTAAAGCTGCTAGACAGAGAGACAAAGGTTACCAGTTTATATTACTCTGAATCCTTTTTAAGTTTATTAATTAAAAGTATTAAAAAAAAGAGAGAAATAGCTGATACTGTATAATTGTCCCACTATTCTCTGCAATAAAATTGAGAATGGAAATGGGCAATGTATCAAAGAGACAGCAACCTGACCATAGAAAAGACAACAGCAGAAGGTCACCAACAGGTCTTCAATGTAACAAGAAATTTCCGTACCCGGAAGCGTCCTTCAGCTGGCCCTATACAAATATATTCTAGTTCAGTGATAATGAACGCCATAATAATTTCCAAATTGTACACAAGAAACTAAAATTAAAATAATACAAGACCAGAGGCTCCTGACTTGGGACAGGGGCAAAAATGCGGCTGCGTTTAACATATACCTCTAGCCAATGTATAAAAGTAAACGCATAACAATACGTACATTTGAAATTCAATTCAAGAGAAGTCCGAGTCTGATGTCAGAAGATGAAACCAAAGAAAATAAACAAAATGACAATTATACATAAATAACAACAGACTACTAGCAGTTAACTGACATGCCAGCTCCAGACTTCAATTAAACTGATTGAAAGATTATGATTTCATCATATGAATATCAGGTACAATCCTGTAGTGAAGACCTGATGGGATATAGACATACCAAGCTTTCATCTGAACAGTCTATTAAATGCTCTCTTGAAACAATTCTAGCTTTAAAAAAAAAACAGTGTCTATAAACCATCTATAAAGGAGTTATGCCCCTTGAAAGCATAAAATATATGGGAAAATTTGCAATGTAAGCATTCTGAAGTCTACATTTGGTAGCCATATTTTTGTTATCTGTTTTTAATGAATAGAGGAATATTTGTTGCTGTTACTTTTAATGTTATCAGCACTGATTACATACATGTATACTTAGTCTGAGCTGAAAAAATGTTAGATATGTTTTTTATTATTTTTTTTATATGAATTGTTTATTTTTCAGGTGATCTTCTTGCCAAACAGTTACAGGAATATGCTAATTCAGAAAATATCAGCCATTGTACCAAAGCAGGACTTAGTCTATGTGCCCAAAACATGTCAGCTATACAAGACTATCGGGAGGCAGAGGTATCTGTTATTCTACTTTAGGCAGTTTGTAATCATATCAATGTGTTTAACTGGTTTATAAACATGTCATGCATGTATTACTATAGTAAAACTAGTACTTGATTCAATGAAATTTAAGATTCAAATTCACAAGAGTTTCACTTTATAATTTTAGTATCAACAATATATATTTACTCCAGTCATAGATTAAATACATTATATTATTCATTATCATTATTCATCTGTGCATGCTTATCCGTCAGTACATCCATCCGTCTACAAGTTATTCAAAAGCAAGAATGCAAGAATATACTTTAATTTAATTTCATGATTTATATATATGGAATATTTAGAAAATAATTCTTAAATGCCATGCTCTATACTCAATTTTGCATGGATAGGTATTATATTTGTCAATATCTTTACACCAAGTGTTAACCATGTTTAAATTGTTGACACATATAATGCTTATGAATGTTAAAACTAGCATAGAGCATGAATGGTTAAATTATTACGATTCTTATAGAATAATTTAGAAATTGTGTACTTTGCAGCAGACCTATAAGACACGTTCAAAAGGCAGATATTTTGATTCCACAAAACCAAAACAAAAAAGAAAATGAATCATTTCATGAGGAAAATGAGCAAATACATGTTAACTTGCTTTAAGAATTATTTTATTTAACATGTTTAATTCCGATTTCCGATACAAGCAATACCAAATAATTTGTTTTGTAGATTAAAAGACTAGAAGCAAAAGTGGTTCATCCTATGAGTGGTTATGGTGATATATGTAAGAAAAAGAAAGTAAGTATTCACTATATTAATACCATTTGACAGTCCTATTTTTTACTGCACCAGATTCGCATATCAACAATGTCTCTTTAGGGAATTACTGATGCTTGATGGTCAAGTAAAATGAAAAACAAAAGTGAAAATTATGATCAGGCAACATTTTTGCCGTCATTGAATTTACAAGTTGAAGACATCAGGCAACAGATATCAATGTTCATATTTTCAAATTTTATTAAATTAAATTGAACATTTTCAGGCCTTCAAAGTGCATGAATTAAATGCAAAACTGTAAAACTTTTAACATAGCCTTGTTTCTAGTACTTGTAATTAATATATAGAAATGAGCAACAGCCTTATGCAAAGCCTACCAATGACTTCATATCAGCTAAATTTATATCTTGCTGGTCCGAGACCACAATTGTCGTCCCTTGATTTTCGTTGTTCACGAATATAGTCCCTAGTGTTGACAGTGGGTTAATTGCCATTAATTTTTATACCCCTTCCAAATTTATTTCCCCATGTTTAATGCCTCAAATTGTAAGTAGGGGGGTGAAATTACACTGTAAAAAAATTTGGGTCCAGAATTTTACAAGAAAGTAGTGATTTGGTCCAGCTGAAAAAGGTTAAAAATTAGCACTTTGGAAGCTGTCAAAAGATTTCAAGACACCCTTAAAACAAAATTGTCCATATTTTGAGTTAGAGCCAATGAAGTTTTCTATAAATTTGATATAATTTGTCCCAAAAGTAGTACAACACACTGTAAAAATTTCATTGAGAAAGCGCAGGTGGAATTTTTTTTTATTTTCATTTATGTTCTAAAAGAAATGCACTACGAATTAATTGTGGTCTCGGACCTGCTATATCATTTTTCATTCAATCACTAATAAAAAGTTGGAAAATAATATTATTGCAGAAAATGTCAGCACAGTTTTGATAACATGTTTGATAGTTTTTTAAACTCTGCTTTGTCCCATTGCCTTAGATAGATAGATGTTTTATATTACAGAAAGATATAAGTACAGAATTAGCAAATATAAAGAAAGAACAGAAGACATTACAACAATTAGATAAAGTCAGAACTAAAAGTCCGGGAGATCAGCATCAAATTGTATCCTTTTATACATTGTTATCAAGAAACAGAATTGTTATAAGGAAAATTTCTAGATCAGCTGACAATGTCATATGGGATTAGCTCATTGTTGAAGGCCATAAAGTGACAGATTGTTGATTAAATTTTGTGTCATTTGTCTTTTGTGGAGAGTTGTCTCGTTGGCAATCATGCATCTTCTTTTTTTTTATATAAAAAGATAAAAAATAATCATTTTGGAACTATTAATATGGAAAATGTTTCTTTTGTTGAAAAAAATAACTAACATGCGATATTGGAAACACATCAAAGAAACAGTTGAACACAATCTCTAAAAAAAATTCTTGTTTCCTTTTGAAAGGATGTAAATGTATAGTCTCTGCTTGACTATATTCCTTATATATGATATATACTTGAGATGGTTAAATTTTAATATTTTAAAAGCAGGTGGCTAACCGAGCTTTTTTAAATAGTTAAAAATTAAATAGTGATGGAATCTGTTTCTCTTATGATTTTTACCGTTCCTTTTCAAAGATTTTTAGAAAGTTGTGTTCTTTATATGTGACATCATCATGCATGGTCCATTTTTATTCAGTACATCATAATAGGAAATTAAGAAAAATAGAAGAAAATATAATGACATAATTAAATTTCAACCAATCAGTTGCTGAGAACAGACATTTGCTATATTCTAATATTTTTCTCACACCGCTCAAGAAAGATGAAAATGCAACAAAAAATAGAGAAAAAGTAACAAAATAATCTGAATATGTTTTTGAGAAAATACACTGTAACACAAATATATGTTTTATGATCATTTGAAGAAAGTGAAACAGAAACTAAAAATTGGATTCCATTTGACTATTTTTTGCAGCTACACATTATTTAAAATATTTTTCCTTAACTTTACCACAGCAAAGGGTAAGTGATTGAAGAAAGAATTGGAGAATTACAGCACTGTCACCACAGAGATGCCATTGATTAATGTCTGACATGCTTTACTGTGGTGTTGCACAATCAGACATTAATTTGATAAAGAGTTGTGTCCCTTTTGTCCTGTAAGACAGCTTAGTTTCTGGGCATTTACAGGAGAAGTGGAAGCAATATTTGACCTGCAGTTTTTTCATATTTTTTTATATTTAATAGAAGTATGCATGCTTTTTTGGGTCTCTTCCTTCTCTTTAGTCATTGAAAATTATTAATTGAAAAATCAGCCATTTAATCATATAGTTTCTTGTCACTGTTTTTAATAAATGTTTATAACTTAAAAAAAAACAATTCTCTAATGTTGTAGTTATTAAAGTGTGCTTTATTTTAACAAAATTGTACATAATGAATGTCGATTTATGTAGTGAAATCAATGATAATTGCTTTTTATTGAAGCAGATGATTTGATTTTTTTCTGAGTTAGAAAATTTTGGAAGGATTTGAACTAAAAAAAATGTTGGAAAAAGGGATTTTTGTTCTTTCAATTTTTTTGTTTTCAATAAATATGCAGGAAATTGCAAGAAATGAAAGAACACATTGTTGAATCAACTTATTTTTACAGATTCTTTATGTTTTGATCAGCCCTTTCCATCTAACAATGATTTGACTTCACCATTTTAAAATTTACTTACTTTAGTTTAAGGTGGATGGGGACTATTTGACTGCACATAATTTCACGCATGAATTACCATGCATATGAAAAGTTTGTGTCGTAAATTCACCATTGATTTTTTAAATATTTTGTTTGGTTAAAAATGCTAAATTATTTTACTTTTGTCCCTAATAAATTTTTATCGTTATTATTTGTATCTGGGAAAGACTCAAAATAACATTTTACCCAATTTCACCAATTTCCTGTCAAAATTTGGGTTTTAAGGCCAAATATTTTTTTCTCATTCTTTGAAGCAATATTTGGGCTTTTTATATACAGTTTTGGACCAATTGTCATAGAATTTTCCTCCTTAGTCCAAATAATAATATGACGTCTTGAAAGGCTATTATAATTTTTTTCTGTGACGCCTTACTTCGAAGCGTCAAAGAAAAAAATTATAATAGCCTTTCAAGACGTCATAATTATTTGGACTAGATCCTCCTTAAAAAGGAAAGATCAAAGTTTTACATACTTGCAATGATTTAGATTCTCTTTATTATTCTATACACGAAAATAAACACTCACAAACATTAGTTGGTTTACAGTATGTGAAGTTTTAAATGACAATGTTGTTATATTACAGGCAGAAACAGAAGTAAAGAAAGCCAATACTGATTCTGAAATGGGAGGGAAAGCTCTAGAAGAACAAATGGTGGTATTTGAGAAACAAAGACTGGGTGATTTGAAGGTAAATAATATACTGTAAATTCAGAAATTATTGCAAGGTTTTAGTATTGTGAATAATGCAACTGGAAGGGTATAACGATGAAAAGATCTGAAGGCATTTTTTTTTAAATCGTGATAATTTAACTCGCATTTTTGTCCATTCTTGAAAAATTGCAATAATTAATAAACCAATTATTTCTGAATTTACAGTAAACAACTAACAAGCCAGGAAAGCCACGGATATAACAAAATTAAGTTTTCTAGAATTTCTAAAAAAAATTAAATTATTTTAGAACTTCTAAAAAATATGGGCTCAGAGTAGATCTTTAAAAATCGTTTTTCTATTTTCCTTAATGAGATAATGACACAGTTGCTTATGGTTTCAATGTAGCCTTTTTTTGCCCGATGAGTCTCATAATTTACTTAATGAACCAGAACTAAAAATGTTGCATTATGTTTTGAAAGTTCTGATTAGTAAAGATTTTATTTACAGACAGACTTCAGCATTTCATTTAACTTAAAACCAACTTTGATTTGGTCCATAGAAAACGTATGTATTAAAGCTTCAGAAGTCTTCAATTTTTATTTCAGAATTCTCTAGCAGATTTTATCAACATAGAAATGATATTTCATGCCAGAGCTTTAGAATACTATGCCAGATGTTTTGAAAATATTGTGATGATAGACGAAGATAGAGATTTACAGGTAAATTTTAAACTCATACCATTGGGTTTATAGTCTTTGCTCTGATATAGTATTGAAGATAGAGATTTACAGGTATTTCTAAAAGCTCATAACATCTTTGGCATGTGATTGTGCGTTGGCATCAATATTTTGTTAAAAGGTTATGATTAGGGCCGTTAAAGGGGAGCCATATCTGTTTTAAAGTCATTGCACTGATAAAATAGCTAATATAAGTGGGGAACCTGTCAAAGAGACAACTACCCGACCAGAGAGCAAAAACACTGCTGAATGCCACGAATGGGTCTTGAACACATCATGAAAATCCGACAACCAAAGTCAGACTTTAGCTGGCTCCTAGTATTAATGAGGAACCAAATTCTAAAATAACTTTATTCCTGAATAAAGCTGATAGTAGGTATATGCTTATGATACAAAAATCCAAGGACAAAAAAAAAAACCAAAAACCCAAAAGAACATGTTAATTCATTATTTTCCCCGATTCATAATTTTTGTCTATATGAAAAGTTTGATAGAATCACCCTATCATTAGTGAAATGGTTAACTGTTTTAGAACAAAACCTATGCATTAAAAAATAGTACCAGGTAGATCTTTATGAATAACTATTATACTTAGGTATACCAATTTTCAATATATTCTGGGTTTTTTTTTCAAAGTTCCCCTTGAAAAGTTGAAAGAAGTGTTAATATTTTCCAATTAAATTTTTACAGAGGCTTATAGTTGACAGTCTTTAAGTGTAAATTTCAATTAAATAAGATATTCCTTTAAAAATTAAAAACTTTGAAGACTGATTGACACTATTCAAGAGTAGATTAGACCATTATTTTATTTTTGTCTCGGCTCAACAAAATCATTAAGTCATACTTACGAACAAGTCAATGATTCTGATGTGTAAATGTTACATGATCAGCATTTGCACATCTTGTATTGATGGAGATTATTGACCCATGACCTTAGATGGCCATGAACTTTCATTCATCGTTCATTGACCTAGGATGTTTTGCTTCCTAAAGCATTGCCATTTTGATATCAGCATTTTCATTTAAACATTAAAATTATATACAGGCAAGACATATCTCTGTGTCAACCGTTTATAACTTATTTTGCAGGAATTTAAGCGAAAATTACAATCATCTAAAGGAATGCATGCAGACTTTGGTCAGACTTTAGGAGGATTCACAGGAGGTTCTAGTACAGGGGGGAGTGACACATTAGGGACAGGATCCTCATACACATATACGTACGGAGACACGTCAACAGCGACAGCATCAGCATCAGATGCAAGAAGAGTTAGGATAAGTAACACGGTAAGATATACACAAGGGGGTCTAGTACAGGGGGGAGTGACACATTAGGAACAGGATCCTCGTACACATACACGTACGGAGACACGTCAACAGCAACAGCATCAGCATCAGATGCACGGAGAGTTAGGATAAGTAACACGGTAAGTTATACACAGGGGGGTCTAGTACAGGGGGGAGTGACACATTAGGGACTGGATCTTCTTACACATATACGTACGGAGACACATCAACAGCGACAGCATCAGCTTCAGATGCACAACGAGTTAGGATAAGTAACACAGTAAGAAAGTTTATAATCTAAGGAACCCACTGATCTTCTTTTACTAATACAGATAGCAGCAATAAGATAAACTGAAAAAGAGAAATTTTTGTAGCTTTAAAAACTTTTTTTTAGAATTTAAAGCTTTTCATTTGTAACCTTTTATCAGAAAACATGATCTTGAGAGTAGCTTCAGTGTTTTTAGCATAAGATTAAAAACAGTACAGCAAAACAGGTTAGCAACATCAGCAGAGTCTTATGCTACAACATAAGTTATAGTCTTATACATCTATATGAATAAAAGAACATGTGTGGGTAAATGGCAATGACACAGCTATCATCAGAAGGCATACGGTGAATATATTGTCTTAAAAAATAGACTAAAATCTATTTACCAGAGACCTAATCAAGCATAAATGATTTTGGTTCTAAACTACACAAGCCCTACCTCAAAAACAAATTATAATTCATATTGTATATTTATATACCATGTTAAGAATCACAAGCGCTACCTTCAAAACAATAATATAATTTAATTTATTTTAGTCTATGATGTACGGTGAGGAGGATGATGACGACGAGTTATATGATGATGATGAAGATGATGATTACAGTGTGCCAAGGAGGACAGGGATGAGATGATTTTAAAAACATTTTAACTTATGTAGTAGCAGTATAGATGACACAAGGATGGAATCAGTTAGGATACCAGTCACAGTTAATTTAAATGCATGTTAAATCATACCACAGAAATAACTATTGATGTTGTGAATATATCATGCATTTAGCAAGTTTAATTTGGAGATAAAATAGTGTCCACCTACTTAATTTAGTTTTGACCACTGAATAAGGAATTTCAAAACAAGGAACTTAGTCTTGAAATTACAAATTTTAAGCTGATTCAGTGCAAATGAAACATGGATACTGAAGCATGATCCATGTGTTGCTTGTAATTGTGAAAAATCATTTATAAGCTGTTTTGGTTATATCATGGTTAAGTTTTCAACGATGAAAAAAATATATGGTGATTGATTGCAGTTTTGGTATTATTTTGAAGAAAAAGTGTATCATTTTTTTTGTAGTCCTAAAGTTGTGAAAAGACTATCTCATACCATAGGAGTTCTTTTTGGAGAGGGAGTTGAATTGCATTTTCGTAGCTGCAAGATTTTTTTTGTCTATAGCTGGAAAAGGGATCATATATTTTCACTGTGTGAAATAGTATTCTGCAATTGAAAAATCGATAAATCACAAATTTTGTTGAAATTGATGGTATTTGATATGGTAGATATATTGTAAATGTTTTCACAATTCTTGGGTCTAAAAAAGCAAGATGGCAATTTATAAATAGAAATCTTTGTTTCGTTTATGGTCACTGATATTGTGATAGTAAATTTTTATAGATGTGTATTCTCTGCAGATGGATGAGAAACACAAGTGTAAAATTTCCATGACAGATATCACTGGTTTTATTTCTATGAAAATCGCAATAGAAAGAAGAAACACACCTGTATCTATCATGAACCAATTTTTTGTTTATGCAGATTGAACATTTTGTTATTGTTAACTTGAAGGGTTTTCGTTTCATTGTTTTATAGGATTTTTACACAGATATAATTAAGTGACATTTGTTTATTTGTTTTAAATTACAGGATGAATATGTGAATTTAAAAATAGGAGAAAACATTTTGATACATTTTGTATATTTTTCCATTTTGAAAAAGAATATAAATCTCTGATCAAATGGACAAATATCTATGGAATTACGAATCTCATTTATATGTATCAGTTAGTGATTTTACATACAATTTCAAAATTGTGTGTGTTTGTGATAACATAAGACAGAAATAAAAAGCACAATACTACTCAATTCATTAACATGTGAAATTCAGACAGGGATTTAAATTACAGAATAAGTCATGATTTCATTATTATTTTTTTGTTCAGATATTTTTATATTGTTCAAAGTTTTCTGCTCATGAACTTTATGTAAATGGGAGGTCATTAGTTTGTTGTTTCTAACATTACCATGACTGAAAACGTGCTTAGCCTCACATTTTTAATTATCACCTAGAACTTATTTTAGTCTCAGTTAACTCTGTCTATTTTCAACTCTCCTTTTATAGTGCTTGACATTTTCAAAATCATGACATAGTTTGTATTTTTACAGAATTTAAAAGGTCATGTTAATATATGATATTGATAGAATATTTATCAGATAAGAAATGATTGTTTATAAACATGTGATATAATTTTTCTTGATATGACCACATGAAAAAATTTAAAAGAAAATAATTGTTTGTTAGGAATGTTTTTCTATGTTCAACAAAATGAAAATATTTTTACATTGATATTTTCTGCTGGTTACAAGATTTCAGAAAAAAACTATAGTGTTTGTAAATGTTTTGTAAAATTTTTAAATAATACAAAAAAGTATATCATTATGCAAGTTTCATAAAATTATTCTTCATAAGGAGAAGCACAACATAATCCATTGATTACATTCCATAATGATTTAAAAGGCAAGTAAAATTAAATGCACACAATATTGCCAAAAACGAAAAAAGTGATGAAATAAGCAAATTGTTAGTTTTTACTGGGACCAATAGATATATTAGTCTAAGGTATAGTTGATAATTGCCAGCTCAACTCCCTCCGTGGCTAGCTTAGATATCATATAAATAATAATTTTGACTGTTGTTTTGTTATTAGGGAATGTCTGATCGTAAAAAGAATAATAGAACATATAAAATGTCAAAAGATAATGTCACAAGTACTTTAGAAGGTAATTAATTTGGTATTTGTAACCAATCAAAACATTGTTTATATTAAATATGAATAAATTAAGTTGTAAATATTTATGGTATTTATTACAATTATTTGGACAAACAACATATTAATGTATGCACTGTAAATGACTTATGAAATTGTCATTAATTATGTAAATTATATGTTAAGGAGATGTCCATATCTAACTTCCAGGCTAATTATATATGGAATAAGAGGAATAAGAAATGTCAAATTAAAATGTTGTTGTTTTTATTTTTGTTTTCATCTCAATTATTGTAAGAACTTTTAAAAATGATTGTTGATGGCCAAAAATCGAAGCTGGATTTTCTTTGTGTTTTTTTACTTTTTCTATTTCTTTTTTGAAAAGATTGTTAGATAGTACTTAAAAAATAGTTCTTTGGTACTAGTTCTGTTGACCAATCAATCATTTTTATATGACAACTATGAAACAACTTGTCATTTTGAATACAAGGAACAAACAATTCAGAGCATATATAGAATCTCAAGTAAAAAGTTCAGGGTTTATTTTAATGGTTATAAGATTCTAGCTTACTTTTGTCTTTTTTTCTCAGCTTTAAAAACTTACGCCATAAAAAGGTTGTTCTCATATTTGCCATCGTTTTGGCCTTCTTAGCAGTTTAGGAAGATACAATTTATAATCCTTTTATAAAACATTGATTTTTTTGGTGGCCTGGAGTATGTCTGTACATGTATAAAACTTCCAATAAGGATGAATTATGAATCCATGTCATATTAGTAAAATATTTCCTCTGTTAAACAATATATATATCAGGTGGTTGACTTTACATGATGAAACTTGCCTCAATTTTTTTAATATTTTATTTCGTCCATTAAGATTGTGATATTGTTTTTAAAATTTGTTAATATATTATTTATTAAATTTTTATATTTTATGATTTGTTTTACCGTAGTCTGTGATTATTATATTCCCCTGTGATTTATACATGACTAACATGTCTCAAAGTATAACATACTTCTCTGTGTAGAAGCTTCTGTGATTGTTTGCTTTATATATGAAGGTACAGCTTATACAGGAATTTAAAAATGCTAAGGCCACATCACTTAATTTTGAGTTTTTGGATAATTTTAATGTTTTTGGACCTTTTGAAATAGGGCATTATTAAAGATTAAAATTTCAATTCATATAAATTATATAAGACTTTCTGTGCAGGATGGAATATTAAAATATGATATTATAATTAAAATTTACGATTAAGCAATACTAATATACATATTTGCTTTTATATGAGAGTGACTGTCGGTTTATTTCCTTTTAAATGTGAAAAATTTATCCAAAACAAAGAAATTTTTATATCTTGAGTTGCAAATTTCAATTATTTTCTAATTCAACAGACTCAAAATGTTTTGATTATGTTTTTACTATATAATTTATAGAATTGTCAGATTAATTTGATTATACTTCACTATAAAGAATACTAAATGCTTATTCTTTTTTTAAATTTTTTATACTTTCACATTTATTAACATAATTGTAAGCAGTTTGTATTTTATATTTTACATGTTGCACGTAATACATGCGAGCAGATTGAACAAGTATGTTAGCAGTCAAAAATATTCTTCATAGTGAAAACCATATCCAGATTTGATAATTTTGTGAAATAAAAAAATAGGGGAGATAATTTCAATAAAAAAAGGGGAGATAATTTAAATTAAAAAAAATAAACTTATGTGTAGAAATGAGCATCTTTAATAGTTCAAAATTATAGAAAATTTAGAAATTTTAGATGTGGATTTGGTATTTGCTTATCAATACAAAAGATAAGGGCGAATAAATTTATGATCTCTTATTACATTTAAATATTTTCATTTTTTCTGAATATAGTTACTTTAGAAAACTTTGAGACAAACATTGAAATGAGTAGTGAACTAACCCTATAAAAGCAATCAGATTGTTATACTTGATGTACTAATTGTAATATTATTGACCAAAGACTAACTGCATGATTAGCTCAGGTGCTTTACAGTAGTGCAAATCAAACAAAATAGAATAAAGTATGTCTAGTCTAGAATGTGTTCTTTTTTATGCCCCACCTATGATAGTAGAGGGGCATTATGTTTTCTGGTCTTTGCATCCATCCGTTTATTCGTTCGTCTGTCCTGCTTCAGTTTAAAGTTTTTGGTCAAGGTTATTTTTGATGAAGTTGATGTCCAATCAATCTGAAACTTGGAATACAAGTTCCATATGATATGATCTTTGAGGTTCTGACCCCAATTTCATAATTTTCATGGGGCATCCCTGTACTTAGGATACATTCTTGTTTTCATATAATTCTGTGTGGAGTAATTGGTAGGTCAAGGTCAAGGTAACAAAAATTTACATTTGCATTTTTCCAAATATTGTTTGCAAGGGTGTAAAAAACTCCATGTTTCTTTATAATATCCTTACACTTCTGTGAAAATTGGTGCAGAACATCTATTCAGGAATGTTGCCTGACCCATCCATCTGTGTTGTGTCCAGATTATAATTTTATGTTGCTTGCTTGGATACCAATTTAAATAATTATTACCAATGACCTTGAACCAGTTTCTCATCCTAAAGTTAATTGACAATTCATTACATAAATGTAGGTGGAATCCTACTTTAATCTTTTATAATGGTCTGGACAATTGTTGCATGGAACCATAGAATGAGTTATGACCCTGAACTTCAGCCATTCCATGAAGGTCATGAATACAGTTTATCAAAAAGGTCAAAGAGGCAGAAAGTTAAAGATCAGACAATACTGAAGGCAAAAAAGCATGAAAAGGCAAGCAACAGTTCAAATACATTTAAAACTAAAGGTTTAGAAAATGGATCCTACTAAAAAGAAAAGGTAGACAAAGTGCTCTTGAATTGTAAAGAGTGGTTGTTTACTACATGTAAAAGTCTAATGATTGGTGGTGACTCTGCATAACGTCACAAACAAGGAAAGGTGTTAGAGATTGTTATTACATACACACTGCTAAGAACTAAAATTTGCATTTAGTGTTTGAATTTGTGGAGTGAGTCAATAACTGTTTTTAGAAGTAATTACCCTTTTTAACAAGGAAAATCAAAATCTTCAGCACAGGCATTTGTGTCCTCAAACACATTCTTCTTTTATTCTTTTATTTTAATGAGATTATTTCCATTGAACAAAATCTTGCAGATTTCCTAAGAATACTTTAAAATTAGTATTGTTCCAATGTATTTTTCTTCTTCAAATATCTATCATAGGACATGAACTGGTTTATTGACATTTCAATTTTCAAAAGTTGAATGCTGTGAGGTGAAATTATGATTTCCATTTAACTCTGTGTGCATAACATTCTTTGATTTGTTCTATTTTTCGGAATGAAATATGTATTTCAGAAATTGATTCCCAGATTGGAACAAAAGAGGGACGAAAGATACCAGAGAGACAGTCAAACTCATTGATTGAAAATAAATTGACAACGCCATGGCTAAAAATCAAAAGACAACCAGACAAATAAAAGTACAGAAGACCCAACATAGAAAACTAAAGACTAAGCAACAGGAACGCCACCAAAACTGGTGGTGATCTCAGGTGCTCTGGAAGGGTAAGCAGATCCTGCTCCACATTTGGCACCCATCATGTTTCTTATGTTATTACAAATCTGGTAATCCAGAACAACCTGTTTGACCTCTTTTTTTTCATCTATAATGACTAAAAGGTAAAATGTAACAATTTTTTAGCAAAGTCTAGAAAATAATGGTTTATAAAGTAGTTGAAATTTGCTTTGAAATAGCTGTCAGCAAATGTAAGTACACTAAGATCAGTATACTGCATGTTTTTTTGTTGTCTTTTTGTGCTTCATGTTGATTCGATGATGTTTTAAGTTTTTTCTTATGTTGTGTGTTTACTTCTAAAGCTAGTTGGTTGAACCCTCTTAAATATGTTTCATGTGTCTGTGTCAAGTAAGGAGCCTTTAAATCAGTGCTTGTTATTGGTTGCTTTCTGTCAAAATTTGTATTGCATTTAATATATTTTAAAAATGGTTCCAGCTTTTAAGATTTTCTAATGAATTTTGTCACTTTTGTTATGCTGGATCATTTTATAGCATGTTTTCACACTGTGAAGGCCTCCTGCTGATCTTTAGTTCCTCATCATCTGGTGTCTAATGAATAGTTGTCTGATTGGCAAATATAAATCTTCTCCAAATTTTATCAAGATTTTATTTATAACAGTAAGATTGATTTTTATCAAGGATTTATAAAATCAATCATAGCAAATCAAATAATTTTATTGGTGTAAATTCCAATACAGATTTATATGCAATTTACTTTTTTTCAAAGTCTAGTGTCAAGGTTGTTAAGTTTCCCGTGTTGTTGATCAATCTTTAAATAAAAAGGTTAATACGTATGTTTTTGATAACATGTAAATAAACATTTTCTTTTATACGTTCTAAAAAGTGAATAAAGTTAAAATCAAAACGAAAGTGAAAGTGCCGTAGGCGCTAAGAACAAGGAAGAGAAGTCCCACATTAATGCTTCCGAATGTGTTTGACGTCAGCCAATGACCTTTGTTGGGTCATCGTTATCGGCTTCACAGACACAAAGAATGAACACATTTCATTCACGAAATAATCAACAAACTATACTGGACCTAATGGATTCGACATGTACCATTTGAAGATTGAACATAGAACTTTAAATCTTTTAGCTTTTCACACAAATACATTGAGAAATGGCGACAAAATATTGTTTCCAAAAACACATAATCCACGCTTTGTTCCTCATACTGCTGTCATGGGCTCAAGTAGGATCAGCCGAATCACACGAGGAATCTCACAACGAAACAGAAAGATATCAGATTTTTTCATTTGATTTTGAAAGAGTAGAGCTACCATATGTGATATGTTTGTGGATATTAATTGTTGCTTTAGCCAAAATAGGTAAGCCACGTTACTAACCACTCCCCCAGTTATTGATCCCAAAGTCTTTGGCATATATCAGATTGTTAACTTATCCCTTTTAGAATTCTGTACCCATTTTCCTTTTTTTAAGTTTTAAGTTCATAGATGGACTCCGGGTTTTGAACCCCAAAATGAAATTAAGTGGACTTTTGTCTGTTTTGAGTTGGAAGCCTAAATTAGCCATTATTCAGCTATCATCCCATGAACACTGCACTCTAATATAAACAAAGAGAGACAAATGTACATGTATTATAATAAGGAAAGTGATCATGACACCCCTCCACAACAAGGGTTGATCCTTTGTTCAATCATTTCTGCATCTTCTTCCTTTTTTGCTGTTCATACATGTACATAAAATAACTTTATAAATCAATTGCCTTTTGTCAATTAAATTCAATTCACTATTTATTGGAAAGAGTACAATAGAGATTGTAGACATTCCTTTTTTTTTTAGACACAATGTTTAGTTTTTGACCATGTTGACAGTTTAATATTAACATCAATGTTAAATTAATAATTTAATAGAAATGTAAAAATTGGTAAAGATTTTGTTTATCTCTTCATCACCTTCTCAAAATACATGTACAAAACGCATCTCTAATGTTTACTTGTACCTGACATATTTAACAGAAAATATTCATATACTGTGAATTCAGAAATTATTGCGTTCATTTATTATTGCGATTTTGTCATTTTACGATTTTAGAAAAATCCTGCTTAATTCTTATAAAATCTTTTAAAATGCGAGTTTAAGTTATTGCGTAACTGTTTACAACTCTTGCAATTTTCGCAACAATAAAAACATCACAATAATTTCTGAATTTGCATTCAGGGCCTTTTATAACTTACTATATGCGGTATGGGTTTGCTCATTGTTGAAGGCCGTACGGTAATTGTTAATGTTTGTGTCATTTTTGTCTTTTGTGGATAGTTGTCTCATTGGCAATCATACCACATCTTCTTTTTTATATTACAGTAATTGCTTCCTAAACCCTCGGCTAAAACAATTAATTACTGGTTCACAATTGTTTCTGAAGTACTAAATGTACATGTATACAATGTATACTATTGGAGAAATGCTACCATGTTAAAACCTTTTCATAATTGGAGACAAAAGACTAGAAATATTAGAACCATACACATGTGTAGGTTAGCTAGGCATCAGCTTCATATTGTAGGAAAATCAAATGAAGCAATTTACTGGAATTCTGGTTGGAAGTATTCAAGCAATTGGAGGTTCATCATGTTGGTTTTTTTTAACACAAACCATGCCAACATATTTGTTTTGCCCTTCTTTCCCCCAGCATGCCCAGTATAACATTTGATTTCAAGTTAAATGTATGATTGATACTTGTATAAAGAGATGGCAAGACTGTGAAGTACAAAGAACCATTTACTCTTTCTTGTGACAGATGTGATCTGAAGGGATTTTAAAATCCTTTCTCAAGGTTACAATATATTTATTATAGATATATATACAAATGTATACAAGTACTTGTTTTATTGAGATTCATTTCTCTGTAAAAAAAAATAAGGTGATGTGGTAATATGGCCATTGCCAATGAAACAATTATCCACCAAATTTCCAAATGAAGTGGAAATACATGTAAGCAATAAAAGGCAACTGCATGGCCTACAGCAATGAGAAAAACCCATACATGTACCTTTGTTTCATTGTTTATTGAATTTACCACATACATGTACCACCATCAGTCGGTGTCTGAGTTAGTAAAGTGTTTTATCCATAGATAAAGGTGCTAACTGAAAATATATTTTAGTCTTAATATTTCCCGTCATACTAAACCTGTAGACGGTAGACATTTCAAGTTGAGTTTTATAATTTGACATCGCATTTACATGTACATGTATGCAATTGTTCTAGTGTTTTTTACCCATAGACTGAGGTAATTAATAACACAAAAGATATTTTGGACTTAATGTTTCCTGTCCTTAGTTTATTGAATTTTACATGTATGTAATTGCTCTAGGAAATGCACTGTAATACCTGGGTATAATACCTGGGTAGTATTGCTATCCTTTAAATATTTAGATTTGTTTGTAAGATAACAGTTCAATAGAATGGATAGCAATAAATTACAAACAGGATCTTAATTAATTTGCGATGCACTTTTATGCATTATATTATTTAAATTAAGGGTATAATAGGTGGGTTGTTTTCTGAGAGTACATTTGTGATTTTTGATTCTTTAAACATTTGTCAGGTAAACAAGTGTTTGGTATATGATCCAGTATGTAATTAGATTGAGGAAGTGTATCCTTAGGATAGGGATGTACACGGTTCCAATGATGTCATTTCCCTACAGCTACATGTACTTGTACCAGATATCCTTTAGTAATACCATTATATGGTACTTTACATGTATTGCAGGATGTCTTTATATAATTATCATTACCATTGAGTTACTTGTACCAGATATTATTCCTACCTAAGTTAGTAATACCATTATACAAATGGTACTTTACATGTACATGAACATGTACTGTAGGATGTCTTTATCATTACCGTTGAGCTACTTGTAGTAGAGATCCTTCCTACCATTATATGGTACATGTACATGCACGTGTATTGGAGGATGTATATCATTACCATTGAGCTAATTGTAGCAGATATCCTTCCTACCTTTAGAGTTTAGTACATTGGTTGTAAATACCATTATATGGTACTTTAATGAGGTATTGCAGGAAATCTTTTGATTTTCCATTGATCAAGCTACTTGCAGTATATATTCTTCCTACCTTTATATTTACATCATACAGGGTTTTACATCTTCTGCAGGATGTCTTAATCAATACATAAATATATGCATTACCTTTGAAACTTATAGAATCTCTTAAATTTAAATCATACACAATATGTATATTTAATAACATGTTGACTGAGATCAGTGTTTGTGTACTACAGGGATATTTAGTTTAAAACAAATAGACATTACATAAAGCAAAGTCTTTTATAACTCACCATGGTTTCTTCATTGGCATGTCCTAACAAGTACAGTTCTATCTGTTGTTGGTGAACATAACCTTTGACCTATAATGGTTTATTTTTTTTACAAGTTGTGACTTGGAAGCAGAGTTGTCTCATTGGCACTCATACCACATCTTCGTATTTCTATAAGACAACACTAAAATAATTTCATTATACTCTAAAGTGTGAAAAATTTGGTCAGATACTTGTTGATAAGGGATTATTTGTACCCAATCGTGAAGAATGATATTATTGTTCCCATTTTTTTACATGTTGATTCGTGCTAATCAGAATCTACAACTTGCATTTTTCAATCTTATATATGACCTTGACATTGACCTCATTTACACACGTCAGTAGTCAGGTTAAGTTTGCACTATGTTGCTCCTTAGTAGCTATGTAAATTTATAAGAGGTCAACATTGTGTAGAATTGTAATAAGTAGTTAGTACAATGAAAATGTTTGTATTGTGGCCTTGACCTCATTTGCACTGTGCAGTGTCTGGTATTAATTGGGAATCTGGGTTTTTTCCTCAGCTTAAGTAATTATAGGTCAACAATATTTGGTATATACAAATGTATAATGTTTGTTGTAAAGTCCTTCAATTTTCAAAATTAAGAAGCTTTTTATCCTAATTTAATGAATCATAGCCGTAGCTTTCAGCTAACATATTTAAACAAAATTCCTAATGCATAATATGCATATAGATATATTGTCCATTAAATTGTGGGTTTTCAAATTTATCAATACAAAGTTAGACTCAAGCAGACTTCCTGTTTCATACATTGTCTAATGGTTTAGTAAATAGAAATCTATAATACTACAAGGATTTCTAAGATGTGTGAAATTGGTTAACCAAAAACTCTTTTTTTCTCATACATTGTATATGATACCCTGATATCTTTATTTGTTTCAATATTTTTAATTACAAAGTTTTGACTATCAGAGATAAGGATCCTCCTGTTGACATGGCTGGTTAATGATGCTTACTGATGGTTAGGATGAATGTGAAAGTCAGCTTATTATATCTTTAACATTCTAGAGATCACAGGCATGCTTCCAGTCATTTTAAAAGGGGGTTTTAACTACTGGAACACTAAAATCGTTCATATTTACTGAAATTTGAAAAATAAAAATAATTAAGAATTGGTGAGGGGGGACTGGAACCATAGTTTTACTATAAGAACTGAACTCTTATTTACTCTTATTCTTTTAGTCTACCTACCCAATCTTGACGCCATTATTAATTTCAAGTTAATAATTGTGTCAGTACAAATTTTATATTGTGTAATACAATAGTAGGAAAAGGTGTGATTTTCCTCTACTTATTATTGCACCTTTGGAAAGACATCTTTGTGAATGAGTGTAAATTCTAGGAGGGCCTGACATGCACCCTAGTGTTTTACTTTTTATTGTCAAGTATTATTTCCTATATATAAACTTGATATATAAAACTGGTTAATTTGTCTGCATAGTTTTGAAACTTTTAAACCAAACTTTAAACAGGTTAATGACTTTTGTAGGACATGTAGGAGGGTCTTACATTGTACATACACCTGAGCAGATTGTCTTACTTTTTTTATTGTCAAATATTAATTTCCATTATAAACATGAAATATAACACTGGTTAATTTGTCTGCATAGTTTTGAAACTTTGAAACAAGAACTGTAAGATGATATACAGGGTAATGACTTCAAATGGTTTATACTTTTTAGTATGATCTTTATTATAGATGTAATATCATATCAATAGAACCTTTTTATGGACAAACTTATTTTGTAATTCAATCTGACATAAACAGATAAATGTTTATAAAACGCCTTTAATAATATTTACAATCATGAATACAAATTGTATCATCTGTAGAAGTTCATTAACACCGTAGACATGCATGATACGAGATTTAAATCGAGCTTGGAGCACACTTCTATAATCGTTAGTAATCGTGATATTGGTGTTATATATTTTGGTACCCTCAACCTTAATGTATTTACAGTCTGTCGAACATGAACGTATTGCATCTGTTTGTCATCAGTGTACTCCCACATCACTGTGACATTATGTCATGTTGATTCAGTCACCTTGTCCTATATTACAGTCACGACATATGTTTCACTCAAATTATTGGAAATTCAGACAAAACCCTTTAACAGAGATGCTTTCATTGCCGAAGCTGAAGCTATTTTCCAACATGGTTCCGTTGGGAGTTAAGAAAGTAGTCTTGGAATCGATTGATTTATTTAAGTTAAATGACTACCAATATACGTTAACAACTTGCAACAAAAAAAGGGGAGCATTGAAATTGATGCTTAAAAGTTAAAAATACATTTAAAAAACTAGAGGTAATTGTTTTGAATTGTTCTTATTTCATACATTGTCAAGCATGCTTAGTGGTAAATAGACCTGAGTACAATATCATATCTCATTGAACAAATGTATTTACAGAACTTTATGTTCATGTCTTTGAAGCTCTTTGCTATGACATATTGTAAGCATACAAGATGCTCTAAAAAAAACTCTTTTATAAACACCAGTTACCATATATACATGTGTCAGTTATTAGGCCCCTTTTTGCAACAACTTGTGTCATTTGGATTTTTCTTTTACATCTCTTTAAAATGACAAAACTCGTTTAAGTTGGCAATATTGGAATTAAGAGTAATTTATTAGCTCCCTTTTAAGTTTAAGCATATTTACATTTTATATAATTACTATTGTTTACATGAAAACTTTCACCTGTGTTTATGTACACAATAACTGTACTCCTTTTCTAAACCGGTTATTAATAGTTAAAGGTAAGATTGTGTTGGTTAAATTGCAAATCTTATTTTAAGAAAGTACCATTTGTTAAGTCATTTTGTTATTAATTATATACTGAATTCACATTTAATACATTGTCCAGAATTCATACTTTCCTCGAAGGTAATTATCAGTTTTCATTACAGCCATGCTGTTTACTATAACTGTTCTGGACCAATTCGTCTCTTAAATGTTTTGGCACTAATTAGGGTTTAAACGTTAGGACTTGGGACTAAAATGGTTTAAATGGTACAATTTAAAAGCCCTACTTAAAGTAAGACATTTTCCCCCTTTATTTAACTTCTGTATTGTTGTAAAACTTACTGTCATAATATAAGAATATTTATTGTGTATTTTGGTATGAAATAAATATGATAATTTAGGTATTATTTCTTTAAGACTTCCCTTCCTAGAATGCTGGCTTATACTTGTCCAAATCATTTCCCGGTCAAGTATTAGCTTTGTCCTCCCAGAGAATTGTCTGTTATGTCGGTTGTTGTAGACACTTGTCCCCTAGTGTGACAAGGTGTCCAGGGCAGAACTGGTCTTCATTATTTCTGTAAAGAACCTGGGTTTATTTGGTTATTTCGTGACTGCGCTAGCATTAAGTAAGAAGGTATCCAGGAAACGTTACTTTTACTTAAATGTCAGATCAGTCCGTTCACATTTTGGTGCCGTGACCATACAAATTGCCCTTAAACATTTCTGTTATTTTGTAAAATGGCATATTCAATGGATTATGCAAGCGGTATAAGCCAGCAAGATAGAGCAAAAATTGAGCATTCTGATAGATTTTCAGATAAAGATGAAGTTAAGTATAGACATGAAAAAGATTTCAATTTTAGTACTCCATTAAAATCATTTGTTACTTTATCTGAAACCTATGATGATTCAGTAAGGGATAAATCTATATTGAAACATCCAGATTATAAAGTAGATAGAAAATTTACTCCAAAAAGATACCAAGAGCCACATTTTAGTAGGAGACCAAGCTATGAATTGTATGATGATAGGGATAGATTAAATAAGAACCAAGGATCAGATTATCTCCCAAACAAGAGATATGTTGATAAGGATACATTTTCAGAGGACTATCAACCCTTAAATAGGTATTCAACTGAAAAATACCCCAGTTATGATTTAAATAGGCATGAAGGGGTTAAGCACACATCTTTTCTTGATAACTTGCCAAACCCTGTTACCTTACATGAAAAACGTATAGCAAGAAGAGAAAAAGAGCCTCAATCATTTGATGGCAAAACTATCGACTGGCAAGACTATTTGGTTCATTTTGAACAAGTTGCAGAATGGAATGAATGGAATGATTTAGAAAGAGCTAAACAAATTGTTATGAGTCTAAGAGGTCCTGCTCAGAAAATTTTGAGTACTTTAAGTAAACAAGACCTTGGAAATTATAATAAAATTAAAGAAAGTTTAAATAATAGATTTAATCCTAGAGAAAGAGAAGCCGCATATGTTTGCGAATTTGAAGCAAGAAGACATTCTAAAGATGAAACTGTTTCTGAGTATGGTCAAGCTTTAAGAAGGTTAGGTTACTTGGCTTTTCCAAATGAAAAACAAGATTCTGAAATGATGGAAAAAGTTCTTATAAATAAATTCATTAGAGGATTAAATAACTTGGATTTACAAAAGCATGTCCAGTTCCAACGTGCAAAAACGTTGGATTCTGCAATTTCATACGCAATTGAATATGAAGCATTTATCAATCCTCAAAATAATATGAGAAAGCCAATGCTAACTAGCAATGAAGTCCCCATTCAAGCAATTAAGGATAATAAAAAGGAAAGTACAGAGTTATTAACTCTTGATCAAGTTGCTAAACTAATTGATGAAAAATTAAGTCAACTTAAACATGTTAATACAGAAACTGAAAATAGGAACGGATATTATCAAAATAGGCCTCATAGGTTTAATAATAGGGGCAGAGGAAGGTATTATAGGAATCAAAATAGCACGACTGACAGAGTCTGCTATAAATGTAATGAGATAGGACACATTCAGTACTATTGTCCATTGAACAATCAGGGAAACGATTAAAAGCTGATTTAGAGGCCAATACTTCAGCTGTTAAAAATTTAGAAAGGCCACAAACCAAAATTGAAAGTTTGATATCAGATCCAATTAAGAGAGTCCAAATAAATTTAGTGAATCAAAATTGTCTTTTTGCCTTTTGCAAAATTGATGAAATTGATGTTAAATTTCTTGTTGATACTGGATCACCAGTTTCTTTGATTTCTTTTGATACTTTTGAGAAATTAAAACTAAGTTCTCAGTTGATTAGCCTAGATAGTATATTAACAACTGCCAATGGCAATGTTTTAAGTGTTAAAGGCAAATGTATTTTGAATTTAGCAATAGGTCCTTTATTAGTTAAACAAGAAGTTATTGTAGCTGATATAAAAGGGTCATCTGGGATCTTAGGAATGAATTTCTTTGAACAAAATGAAATTGATATTCAAATTAAAAGCCAATGCTTAAGTATCAATGGTCAGAGTATTCCTCTTTTTAAAGAAAGTAGTTCCCAGTGTTCACGAATTCAGATAGCTAGGCAAGTTTCAATTCCTGCAAATAGTGAAATGATTATTGAAGCTTCTAAAAGAGATTCATTTGTAGATGGTATTGGCATTATTGAACCATTAGAATGGGTGAAAAGTAAAGGTCTTTTGGTGGCAAAAAGCCTAGTTGATACAGAAAATACAATTTACCTAGCTATCATGAATTTGAATTCAAAATCAGTTAAACTTAAACAAGGTGAACAGATTGCACACTTGATGACAATTGAACAAGTTTTTGATGAGGATAATGCTGAGTCACAAACAGATTCAAAATCTAATGACATATCAGAACAAGTTAATACTTTAAAAGATAATGAATTCCCCGAGCATTTAAAATCTATGTTAGATAAAGTATCATCAGACTTAAAAGATGAAGAGAAGCAAAAACTGTCTTCACTTATCCATGAGTATAAAGATATATTCGTTGGTCCTGATGGTTCTCTTGGGCGAACTGATAGAGTAAAACACTATATAGATACAGGTGATTCAAAACCTGTAAAGATATCCCCACGAAGAGTAGCTTTGAAACAGAGGGATGTACTTGAAGAAGAATTGAAAAAAATGATTGACAAAAATTTGATTGAACCCAGTTGTAGTCCATGGGCAGCACCAGTGTGCCTTGTGAAGAAAAGGGACGGGTCTATTCGATTCTGTGTGGACTTTAGGAAATTAAATGAAAGAACTGTAAAAGACGCCTACCCTTTACCACGTATTGATGACACTCTTGATACCTTGAGCGGCGGAAAGTGGTTTTCATGCGTTGATTTAGCCAGTGGTTATTTTCAGGTAGAGGTTGCCGAAGAAGACAAATATAAAACTGCCTTTTCGACACATAAAGGCTTATATCAGTTTCTTGTAATGCCGATGGGTCTATGCAACTCTCCCGCTACATTTAGCCGGCTCATGAATCAGGTTTTGGGTAGTTTACAATGGCATCGTTGTCTTTGTTATCTGGATGACGTCATAATTTATGGAAAAGACTTTGAAACAGCTTGATCTTAAACCATACTACCAAGAGCAGAATTATATGGTATTCTCTGTGACGGAGTGACCATGTCTATTTCTGTAATGTTAAAAGGATTTTCACACATTCTTTAGCCAAATGTCATCTTTATCTGGAGTTCTTCAAACTAGTTCACCACTTTTCTTTGTATAATTAGACATGGTCTCCTTTTTCGTGCTGACATAAATGTCAAATCACAGACACAGAACTAACACTAAAATTGGCATTATATAAATGTCGGTCAATCACATTTCATTTTTCAATTCCATAATAAGAACTCTTATATATTTAATTTTTTGAAACATGATTTTTTTGTGTGTGTTTTGTTAGTCCACTGATTATGATGAAAATAAGTAGATTGATTGATAGATTGATGTTTAGAGCCACTTTATGCACTTTTTTGTGGGTGTCAGTTTTTATTGGTGACTGAAGCCAAAGTGTCGAGAGATAAACACCAATCTTTAGTAGGAAAATTGACAAACCAAATCACTGTTTATTGTTGTTAACTGTCTTCTATATTTTTTAAGTTGTTTTTTTTGTCCTTAGGTTGCTGTCTCATTAACATATTTTTCACATCTACTTTAAAAATGTATTGATGTAGAATATATTATCTATTAAATACATCTGTGTATTAAAGGTCAAACAATGTCAAAGAAGTTTTAATTTTTTGGTCTTTTGCATATTTACATCACACCTATCTATGTCTTACATCTACATGTAGCCTAGAAGGAAAATTTTAACATACATTGCACCGATGATAGGAAATACGCCCAATTGATTTCTGCAATTCATTCTTTGTAGAATAAGCCCTTGGATTTAAATAATAAAATACATGTACTAAAATTGAGTAAATAAAAGTTTTTACAAAATATATGAACCATATACCTTTTTGTGTAACATATCATCAAAGACATAAAAGATAAAAGTGTAGCCTTTCAGACTTTATTGTTAAATTACAACTTTCCTATGAAATAAAAGAGTATATTTTTCCCACAATATTTAGATTTAAAGTAAACTTGTGTAGGTTATGATTATAATTTTCAATGGGTATTAGTACAATGAAGGTTTACAGGCCAGAATTCTATTACATCATTTAGAAATCAATATAGATAAACACTATAGTGGTCAACAAAGAACTTGTGTACCCATCTCCTTAGTAAATGAGGTGACCTTACTGAACTGCAAGAATAAACAGAAATTTGGGGCTGATCCAGGATATTTGAAAAAAGCGGGGGGGGGGGGGGGGGGGTAATAATTTTATGCTAAAGATGATATATTTTCTAGACTATGTCAACCCCCCCCCCCCTTTTTCTGAATCTGTAGCTGGAACATATGATTTGGTATCTTGGATCCAGGTGCGGATCCAGCCATTTTTAAAAGGGGGGGTTCCTAACCCAGGACAAGGGGGGGGGGTTCCAACTATATGTCCCCATTCAAATGCATTGATCTTCCAAAAAAAAACCCTGGATCCGCGCCTGGGATGTATGTTTACTTGTACTACTATCAGACATATTTAAACTCTAATGAATAAGTGACCAACATTAGAAGAGCCCTATCAATTAGTATAACTATAGTCATATCCCATTATAATGCTTTGTCAGAAAGTTTGTTTTTTGGATAACATTATGTAGTAAAGCAATTAGTTTGTTACATTTGTTATTACATCATATGACAACATGTGCCAAAATGAAGATGATCAAATGTAAAATAAATCAATATTATGTCTTGGTTTGGAGTAGAATTTACACTTTTTGTTGAACTTTCTATATTTACTTTATGTTTTGGCATGTTAATTAATCTGTTGAAAAACATGCTGCAAGTGCATGTAAACTAAGATTTGATCACTCATAGACGAATCTCTTTGAGATAACATGTATGTAAAAAATATAAATGACAGGGTTATATGACCTTGACCTAGTATGTAACCTCATTTTCATGGTTTGTTGATGAATTATTAATTTCTAAAGGGTTTCCAAATTGCTGCCAGTGCATGTAAACCTATTTTTGATCACTCATAGACAAATCTTTGAAATAACATGTATGTAAAATTTAATGATTCGTATACATAACATTGGATGCATTTGTCTTAGATGTGTTTGTCAAAACCTTTTGAAGTGTTGGGTTCTCAATGCTCTTCAAGATTGCACTATAATTGAAAGCAGTTACATTTAACTTAGTGGAGTTGGAAACAATTAAAAGAGAAATAATGAAATACTGTTTTTCTACCCATAAAAACATGGGGAATTATCCCTTAAACTCTTATAGTTTCACAAAAACGATGGGGAATTATCGTATAATTTTAGTATTACCTAACAAAATGGTTATGGGATATAATGTTGGAGTAATAATCCAATGACTTGATTATCTCTTAATCGTCTAATTACCATACAGAAAATAGTTGGGTAAATTAAGAGATCATTCATCAAGTGCATGCCTACTGTATTTTTCAGGTCAAAAATGTAATACAGAGCTATTTCTAGTATATCTTAATCAATACATGACCTCAGTCAGACCCCTCACTGATACTTTCCAATGAATAGAAGATATAAATTATAACTTTTTTTATTCACAATCTTATAGATAAAATTCAAGCATTATCTTGATTGATTACAGAAAAAATAGTGAAAAAATGTACTTTTAACAGTCACACCAGATCTTTGATTGTAATCCAAACTTGTAAAGACTCCAGACATTTAAGGGTGTTACATATATTGTATTAGCATGAAGTTTCACCTGTCTGTTGTTCCCTTCTAGTTTTCCAGGCCAGTAGCCAGGAATTTCCAAGGGGGGGTTTGTTGGACTCACAAAATCGACTTTAACAGTCACAATTCGAAACAAAACATTGACTTTAACAGTGCTTATTTGTTTTCAAGGGGGGGGGGGTCGTCCGAACCCCCCTGGCTACGGGTATGTTTTCTGTTGTTCCCCTTGAAGTTGATTGTAATTTTCCCTTCTTGGTGCTTTCTTTTCTTTATGTTTAAGTTATAGTTCAATAAAGTTTAGTCACTTTCCCAGCCTAAACATTGTTAGGTCACTGATTAAGTAAGTAGTACCGTTGATCAATTTTGTCATTGCTTTTCATGTTTATTGTTCAGTTTCCATGTACATGAAAACGTTTATAGAATTATCGATAACAATTGATCCGGGAACTGAAACAAGTTACATCACCAATTAATGGTTTCCAGGTCAATTAGTAAACAACTATACACAATAAACAACGAAACTCAATACACAGGTTTAAATATTGTCATATCATACTTTCAACAAAAACTAGGCTTATAATCACTGAAGTGGAAAAGGCGGTTATTTAGACTATTTATCAGCATTTGAATTTGATAACAGTTCAAGACTGGTATTTATAAATGTTATACCAGATTGATAGGGTATAGCACATATATTTGTAAAATCTTCAGGAAAACCATGTATGTATAGCTATAGACTAAAATACATAAACCTGGAATTTTCCCATGAATATTTTAAAAGTGTTTACACAAACGAGGATAGTAAACAAATTTATTGTCATCTCTTTCATATGTAAACAACTATTTCAAAAGTTATAAGTTAAACCTTTTCAAGTGATATATATTTCCTTTATCAAAACTTTCTTCAGGGTTGTTGATCTACTAAGTCCCCATTACACTTGTATGAAATTGAAATGAACATTATTTGAATCGATCTGAAGACCAGTTTGCATTTACATTTGATTTGCACAAGCAAGATTGATCTGGATCCTTTTAGATCCAGTGCATCTACACTGCAATATAAAAAGAAATTGTCTGACCTAATACTTTACTTTTTCAAAACAAACAATCCTATAAATAGAATATGATCAAGTGCGCATTTTGATCTTCTATTGACAGTTCTTATGATGTGTTCCTTTTAATACCTTTGATCTTGTCTTTCATATTCCTGGAGCTGCAAGTGCATATTCTTCAAAATCTTCAATGTTTAATTCTCTTTGATGTATTTCCCAGTGATCATGGGCAGGTTGGTCTCCCTAGAGTCCAAATAAGAGGACAGTATCTTTATGATTCCTGTTCTCCAATCCATTGTCTTCAGATCCATTGTCAGCTGGCCCTTGAATAAAAATGAAAACTAAAGATTGATATTTGTTGTATCAATTCTCAGGAAATATGAATAATTTTTGTCAACTTTTATTTTCATTTTTCCAAATTTCATTTGAATCACAAGTTTATTTTGACTTTGATTTGTATTTTTTAACATTCCATTTTAATCACAAGTTAATGTTGAATTTAATTTGTATTTTTCAGCATTCCATTTGAATCACAAGTTACCGACAATCATTCCAGAGAGTTGTCTCCTCATAGTACTCGGTCTCATCATCGGAGCCATTCTACACTATGGTAAAATCACAAGTGCCAGCAGTTATGTCATCGATGCAGATATCTTCTTTATTTACCTTCTGCCACCAATCATATTTGATGCTGGATATTTTATGCCAGTCAGAGCCTTTTTCGACAACATTGGAACAATATTGTTACTAGCAGTAGTTAACACATTAATTAGTGCAGGTCTGATTGGTATATCTCTTTATGGTGTTGCCTACTTAGGATGGGTCGGTCGTCCAATGGGAATCCTGAACTGTTTTATATTTAGTAGTCTTATATCTGCTGTTGATCCAGTTGCAGTTCTGTCTGTGTTTGAAGAAATCCATGTCAATCAGATGCTTTACATCATAGTATTTGGCGAGTCCCTGCTCAATGATGGAGTAACAGTGGTAAGTTAATAATAACAAAAATGACAAAGTAAAAAAAGCAATACTGTACATTTATTTAATTGGAAAATCTGCTCAAAGGCCTAATTTTTTCTACCTAAAAAGATGTTAGCTTCTTATTATTTACTATTAAAAGGTGTACTTGATGCAAGTCAAGTGCACCCCAAGATATTCATAAGTCTGAATGACCTCGAAAATCACACATACAGTAATGTAGACATACTGTGAGGGAAGTATTTTTACCTGGTTCCCCATAATTAATAAGGACATTTGATTGGCACCTACAAGTTTATATCAGTGTTTATGAAGTAAGAGAATCTGACACAGTAATATGGAACAGACACTTAGTACTTAGCTCTTGTTAACACTTTTAAGTCATTTGATCAGCAACTACAAATCAGCTATATTATATGTTTTAAGATTTTGATTATGTTGTATAAAATATTAATATTGATCAGTGAAATGGTAAATGCCTCATTAGAAGCAAAAGAAAATATGTTATGATTGCCAATAAGACAACTATCAACTAAAGTACTAAGACAAGGACTTAAGCACTTGAAGGTCACATTACCACCTTCAAGATATCAACAATGAACAAAACCCATATCTTATAGGCAGCCTTTAAAGACACAGACATGACAAAATGTGGAATAATTCAAAGCATTAGCCTGGTTAATGAAAAAGCATTATTTATATTAAAAAAACAAGATTTGTTTTGATGCCAAGGAGACAACTTTATGTCAGGGTATGGCCTTCAACAATGAGCAAAGCCCATACTGCATAGTCAGCTATAAAAGGCCCCAAAATGACAATTCAAACGTGAAAACTAATGGCAAGCTGAGCCTGTTTTATAATTTCGGATTCCACCTGTTGGTCGATCTTATTGCTATTATCACTCATTATTTCTTGATCATAGTGAAGCATCTGTAATGAAAATAAACAGAAAAAAAAGAGAAAGTATAAATAAATACCATTATGATAAACAAAAGAAATGTAGTCTTGAATCTATTACAGACTTTGTTCTCAATTTAATCCAAATGTTTTCTGACATTGCCAACTTTGTATTTACACTTTGTAATAAATATACTATTATACTTGATGCCCGGAAAGTATATATAGAACTTGAGGTCTGTTTACCAAGGTCTGTTTACCAATTTGTTAACTTCGTATTGGCAAAGAACACTAGAAACTTATTGTTCTGGCTGTCACTAAACTGATAGAAAAAAAGTTAAACTGCTGATAGAAAAAAAATTTAATCTGTTAAGTATACAATGTGCATATACATGTACTGGGCCCTGATAACACATTTAATGGAGTTAGCTTAAGTGCAATTTTTGAGTGACAATTTATACAATCTCGGACTCATAGGAAAAAATATAGATCATGCCAAGGAGGTTATATTAGAAGGAGAGAGGACGAAAGACGATAATTACACATAAAATGTTACCGACTTTTCTGTAAGTGGGTGTTAATTAGTTGAGATCGACTCTGTCACAGAGGGAGATTTTGTCCTAATTACATACCCGAGTAAGAACGGAAACACCCGAGGTGTCATAAACTGACCGGATATACAATTATTGAAATGTTAATCAGATTTTTTGTGATATTTTTTATTAAGTAATTAAAAATTAAAATGTTGTGTTAAAAGTAAACTTATTACCAATAGAAATAAAAAGAATATCCGTCTCATTGTCGTCAATGTTAATATCAGCAGTCATTACAGAAGTCACTTTTACGTTGTTCCCGATAAATTTCTCTATGTTTCAATTGCAAATATTCCTTCCGGTCGTTGCCGGTCACCGTAACTAAAGTACTTTGCATATTCGTATATTTTCTATGAGTATTACCTGCCAATTCTCAGAAGCAGAAATTGACAGGTGAAGCGAAAATCTTTGTTTAAAGCAATGAAGTGTTGAATAAAAATAGCTCACTAACTTTGCTTTAAACCCTCATAACTTTGTCATTTCTTTATCTTTTTTTCACCGTAGACAGACGATTGATTTTGAAATTGCGCGTCCGATCTTTTTACATATCATAAACACCTATACACTGCATTGTAACCGAAAATACACCTGAACTTTAATGACCCAGTCACTGATAACAATCACGTGACATATGCGATTTATCTAATAGTCCGAACTACTCGCGGTAACAGCCTGGTACATTAGAGGGCCATGTCAAGTGGGTGATAAACATGTTTCTTTATAATTTTATAATTTTTCTCTGATCGAACTGCTATCCTGGGGATGCTAATTTTGTATCAAGCAGAGTGTTCACTCTCCTTCTAATATAACCTCCTTGATCATGCTAATAAATTATCTAATAAGAGACAAAGGAAACTTTCATCACAAACCAACCTCTGATTACAGTAAACACTCTAATTAAAAATAATACAAGAGGGCAATACTTTGTAAAGGAACCTAATTCTGGAATCAGTTCTTTCCCCTGACTAATAGAATGTACTTTTTGTTCACAACAGTTAGAAGATAAATACATGTACAATACTAATACAAATAAGTTTGAATTATACTTTAAAATTGGTGAATCTCAGAAATAAAAGTGTTAAAAAAGAAGTTATTTCTACAAGATAATATGATCTGGCCATCTTCTCCTCTAAGGGCACATCACTTTTTTCATCCTTATTACAAACATGACAAAGGAAAACAGATGTGTACATGTTTTTCTTCAGCTTTTTCCACAATTATATTTTTAGATTTTAAGTTACAATAATAGAATAATCTTCATCCTACGATCATATAATTACTCCTACAATCAATATAATACATGTATTTTAGCCTCCTACAATGATTATATACATGCATCTTAGGTGCTAAATTAGTATTGAAATAACATTTTTTAACAGGTGCTGTATCATATGATGGAAGGATTTATAGAAATTGGAGAACAAAATATAATTCCCGTTGATGTAGCAACTGGCGTTGGATCCTTCTTTATCATAGCCATTGGTGGATCACTCATCGGAATCTTCTTTGGTTTCTTCGGTGGATTTATAACCAAGTATACAGAGCATGTTAAAGTCATAGAACCA
This sequence comes from Mytilus trossulus, assembly GCF_036588685.1. NCBI lineage: Eukaryota > Metazoa > Mollusca > Bivalvia > Mytilida > Mytilidae > Mytilus > Mytilus trossulus. The sequence goes on from NC_086378.1 coordinate 2,374,776, forward strand.
TTGTTTGTCTTCATCATTGGATATCTCATGTATCTGACCTCAGAAATGTGTCATTGGTCAGGTATTTTGGCGTAAGTATCCTCACAGTTAATGTATAGTAATTTTATTCATTTAATTTTAACAAGTAAACACATGTAATAAACATATATAAACTGATGTGTATTCATATGTAAATTTGTGTTTACTTTCCTCTTAGTCCATTTTCTTACTTTATTATATTTTGATGTGGACTGAATTAGTCAAATACGACAGATCGAAACTTGCTGATTTATAGCCTATAGTTTTTACCTTTAAATCTGTGCAGGAAAATCTTTGTACAGTACTGTATTTAACAGATTTCTCTTTGCATCTATCCTTATTACCATTATAACTGGTAATCATGCAATAATTGTCATTAAACTTACACAGTATGTTAGAACATCAACTACCTAATGTCCCAGGAAATTCTCCAATTGGCAATAAAAAAACAAAGGATATGGGGTATCAATATTGCCACTGTTGTAAATGTTGCATGTGCTACAATCATGTTAAAACAGTTTTCACGATGAACAATAAAAACTACAGGCCTGGAGGTCAATTTTTGAAATTTTTTAGTAAGATTCTGTTGGCCTGTAGATATGTTTTTTATAGGCCCAAGAGCAATTTTACTAGCCTGGGCTGTCTGGGCTGCCACTCAGCGTGAAGACTGGTTAAAATGTCCATAGTATATTTCCAAGAAATTATGGAGTCTGTTGAACACAAAAAACCTTTTAGGGGTACTATTTGTCTATCAGGCCTGCTTTGTGTGAAAGTTTATAGTCAATGTAGTTTTTGATGAAGTTAAAGTCCAGTCAACTTGAAACTTTGTACACAATTGTTTCTTATGATTTGATACTTTAATGTCAAATTAGAGTTTTGACCGAAATTTTGAATTCACTTCCACTGAAATTATGATAGTGCAAATGGTGCATCTGTGTACTATGGACACATTCTTGTTTGAAAATACGTACTTATTCCAGAAAAAAAAATCTATATGAAAATTGCCCTCTCAATATGTACTCATCACATTAAAATCTACCAAAATACAGGAAACAAGTTGAAAAAGTTGATTTTTGTGGGTCATATTTTCATTTTTCAGAAATCACATTTTCAGAAACCTTAAGGAGGTAATTTTAATCAAAGTTTGGCCTAAAAAGAGACAGTTAGCCATTGTAAAAGAGAATTTAGTTGTATAGATTCTTGGGAGCTTCAGTTGTATTCTGCTGAAGATTGTATATTATTTGATTTAAATAATATCCAACATTTACAGTTCTGATAATATAAATTTATAGATGGTTTGTCATAGGTTCAAACTTAAAAGTCAAACAGAGATACCACAAAATTAACTTTAAAATCATAGGATTAAGAAAATAAACTCATGTAAATTTATTCAAAGCTTTTGGATCGGAAAGGTGTAGTCTTTATTATGAAATCGGGACTTAATCTTGATTGCTTAAATTTTATCTTATTTATTATAATACAAGTACATGTAGATATATTATCAGTTGATTATATCTAAAATTTAAATTGTTCTAAAATGAGTAACAGATAAGGTTTTTTTTATCCTGATGAAGTTTGTTTACTCTTAACTTTAAGGTTAGATGAATTTTGTTTATCTATATTCAAAATAATTTGTTTACTACTTAGGTTCAAAATATGTGTACTAGACCAAGTCTGGGATAATTCCACCGACATAATATATATACAGTAACCCAAGCCCATGTATCATACAAACACCTACATCATAGGTATACAATACCCAAGGCCACCCTACCCTAGTCTCACAGGGGGGTATATAATCCCACCGACATAATATATATATACAGTTACCCAAGCCCATGTATCATACAAACACCTACATCATAGGTATACAATACCCAAAGCCACCCTACCCTAGTCACACAGGGGGGTATATAATCCCACCGACATAATATATATATACAGTTACCCAAGCCCATGTATCATACAAACACCTACATCATAGGTATACAATACCCAAGGCCGCTCTTCCCTAGCAATGCAGGGGGGTATATAATCCCACCGACATAATATATATACAGTAACCAAAGCCCATGTATCATACAAACACCTACATCATAGGTATACAATACCTAAGGTTACTCTTCCCTAGTCACACAGGGGGGTATATGTTTTGTTTTTATTCTGTACTTTCCTGAATAAGCAATGAGTAATTTGTATAATTATGGATATGCATGTGTATCTCCATATGAAACATAACACTATTATAAATCTTTATTCTATAAACTTGTTAACATTTTAATGAGTTTAAACCCAAACAATAGATTATGACTAGATTAAAATCAACAGAAGCATGAATAATATTTAAATGTGTAACAATATTGAAATGTCCTTTTAAAAAAGATACAGCCTTAATGTAAATTTATTAAGAATTTAAGATAATTTTGTTGTTTTTGTATCTTTACAAATTAAAATGAATCATTTAGAGATGATTTTCCAATTCCACAAGTTACAAATAAATATAGATTATTTTATTTCAATGGAAATTTTAGACGATCTCAATTTGACCCAATCTTCTTTGCTAACAAATAAGTAGGAATTAAGATGGTTTTGAATAAAGATTATTGATTTAATGATCTGACTGTATTATTGATGACGTATGTTTTATACTTGTAGGCTTTCATTTGGAGGAATTGTTTTACGTCACTATTTGGAGGCTAATGTTTCAAGAAAAACTAAAACCAGTATAAAATATTTCATGAAAATGTTATCCAACATCAGTGAAACAATTATTTTTATGTTTCTTGGTCTTTCTACGTTGGGTGAAGATTTGGATTGGAATTGGTCCTTCATCTGTTTTTCCTTGTTGTTTTGTCTCGTATTCAGAGTATTAGGTAAGTAGAAATATCTTCTATGAGAATTTGTCTTTTTACACATGTTAACAAATTATTATTTTGTTAAAAAAAATTTGACAAAATGATGTGAATATGGTATTAGCTGAAATGATATTTCTTGTTATTTCTATGATTTAATTGCGACTTCAGAAAAAATCTTTCTTCAATATAATTTTTGTAAAATTTGAGAAAAACATGAAAGAGAAAGAGAGAGAGAAAATTATAATTGTTGAAAAAAACAGTCCAGTATATCACAAATAAAGCCTGCAATAAATCTATCAACTTTCCAATTTGATATTGAATTCTGGGTTGAAAAATAAGTAATGGTGCTTGAGATCTAACGCAATTTAAAGGAACTCATGTTTCATGAAATTTGGTACCAATAAGTAATCGTTCTTTAGCTCTGGAGTACTTGAAAGGAACTCTCGTATCCATGACATTTTGTACTTATCTGAAACGGAGAAATCTTGTTTACATCAAATATCTTACATAACAGTACATATAGGGAAGTCCTGGAGTTAGTTATTCACTTCCTGTATTGACTGTTTACTTTTATTGCTGTAATAAATCATGATTAATTTCTGTTTGTATTGGCATACTTGTACATTTGTGTGGTTGAAATTGATGTTAAACATGTATATGCAATTTCCTGTGGCCATTTGTGTCTTAATGGTATACGGGTGCTTGTTAGGTCTTACATACTTTCCTTCCTTCTTACCATAATGTTGTTTAGGTACAAATTACTTAAAGTCTTTGATTGGATAGGTTTGATAGAATTGTCTTCTTGGAAAACAAATTTTATTAGAATTTTTTTTATATTTATTGCCAATATTTTCTGTTCTTATAAAATCGGCTCTTACAATTGACCTAATGCACTAAAAAAAAGAGCGATTTCAATTGTTACAATTTATTATATACATGTATACATGATCATAGTATACAATATTTATTTTTTTAATATTGATAATAATCTCTTTTATTATATAAGCACATTAAAAAAAATTGTGACAAAAATATATATTCAATTGTCATAAAGCATATAAGATAAAGCTTGTGACAAAACTAACTATAAATTACAACATATAGATACAACCAATCTTTTAACAATCAGTTTATCAAAAGTCCCTTGTCCTCAGTTCCATTGACTGTTTGAATCCACAATTCAGAACTAAAGCACCAATATCATATTAATATATTTTATAATGTATTGGTTTTCCATTATTGAATAATATATACACATGTAGAGCAGTATCAGCAATAGAATAAAGGACAAAGTGTGTATCTATAATGTGGTTGACCGCTGGAGTTGTTTGATCCATATATTGAAAGGCCAATATCCTTCTAACAAATGATATAAAATATGATATTTGATGATATATGTAACATAAAGTTGACCTTGTATGTTTTTTTCTACAACCATTAAACCTTGTTATGGCTTTGAAGATATTGTAACATTGCAAAGTTATTTTCTTTTCCGATTTTGGTCAGGAAAAACTTCAAGATTTAGAATTTTTCCTTATAACAGTCAGTGGAACATGAACTATTTCTGCCTGTATATGAGTTAATTTTTACTAAACTTTTGAATAGCCGCACATGTTAACAAAATACCAGAACTTTTATTTTCTTTTACCTACATTATAACATAATTTAATTTTGGATGTAACGCCTCATCTGAATGGCTGACGTTATTTTGTTATGAACCCATAGACATAATTTAGTCATGTGACCATTACATCATCAACGTTTTTTTCATGGTTTTGTATGGTTTAAAATGGAATTTAGAATTAAATTATAAGAAATGACTGTAATATTTTTCTGTCTTTTTCGAAATAACATAAAAAATGTGGTGCACACTGTTAAAAAATCCCGCTATGCACGTTATTCAGTGTGCACCAAATTTTTATGTTATTTCTTTATAGATAGAAAAAATATTACAGTCATTCCTTAAATGAAAATATATTTTGTACTGACCTATGTTTTAATCAATATTTTTACAGTTTGGTTTAAGTAAAGGTGTCAGTTTCATGAAAAATAATTTATATAATTTCCTACAATATTTTTAAGAGCTCCTTCTATTTCGTTCCTTCCTTCACGTAAACAGATACTAATTATAATTATCACTAAAGATTGACATCAAGGCTGACCGATTGAATCTATTATTTGATTTACAGGTGTGATGGTGCTATCGTGTATACTTAATTATAGACGTCTAGTCAAGCTGAAGCCAATTGACCAATTTATTATGGCCTTTGGAGGACTACGAGGAGGTATTGCTTTCTGTCTCGCTCTGTCTCTGAAGGAGGATCTGATTCCGGAGAGGAAGTTGTTCATTACCACGACGATTGTTATCGTATTCTTTACAGTTTTTGTTCAGGTAATTCAATTGTTTACTGCAAAATGAGTAGCTTGATTAATTTTTCTGGTTTTGGAGAAATTCTATAAAGATATAGGAAGAATTGGTATGAGTTCCATTGAGACAAATCTCCATCCAAGTCACAATTTATAAAAGTAAACCATTCTAAGTCAAAGTATGGCCTTCAACACTGACCTTTAGCTCACACCGAAAAGCAAGCTATAAAGGGCCCCAAAAAATAATAGAATATAGAATAGTACAGAGTACAGATCTTTAAACACGTCAGCAACCAAGTTTAAACACGTCAGCAACCAAGTTTAAACAGGTCAGCAACCAAGTTTAAACACGTCAGCAACCAAGTCAGTGTGCCAGGAATATTAAACTATTTAGTAACATTTAGTTTTTTTAAAAAGGGAGAAAAAAAGGTGTATGCAAGAGTTAGTTTTTGTCTCCAAAATGATTTACAAGAGAAAAAGTGTTGACGAACATTAACTAAAATGATGAAATTTGAATAAAGCCTTTTGCAAGTCAGGCCTAACCATACAATAAATGATAAGATTATAAGTATAAGTTACATCTCTTGTAAAAAGTCTTGTTATAGAAAAAAGAATAGGAATATTACAACATCATGGAACAGATGTCAATGTATCAAATTTTAGATACAGCTGTGAAACATATTTATTTCCGGAATAATAAATCTTAAATATTATGTTTTGTTTTTTTATTGAATTAAATATATAAAGCGTTAATAAGATGTAAGACAAATATGTATGCCTGACAGATTTCTTAGATTAGAATTTCTGTTATTACATAATATGCAATAATACCACATTTAAAACACTGTGACAACATTTTGAACCACATGTTATCTTGTATTTGAAATTTAGGATTATGATAATATTACAATTGTTAAAACAGATTATCAATGTAATATTTATATAAAAAATTATGATAACAAAAGATTATTAAAACATGGTTCACAATGTGCTGATTATTATAGATTGAATAGAATCTAGTTAAACCTAAAATTACAATTGATACTAACTTGATTAATTGTAATTTATTTAATAAAAACTTGTGACATGTTGTTATGAGATTTTGATCTAGAACTAGTTGAGTATTATGTCATTGTTTTAATTAAGACTGAATATTATAAAATGTATTAAGTCAATGAATAATTAACTCAAATTCAATTGAATGTTGAATTTTAGATTACAAGAATTTGTAATACATGTAGTAAAATAGCTTCAAGTTAGGATAATGTAGGTCATATGACATACAAAGTTAAATATGTAGGTCAAGTGACAAAGTCAAATATGTAGGTCAATTGGCATGCAAAGTCAAATATGTAAGTCATATTTATCATATGTTTAGTAGTAAATACAGTAGTTTTGCATATGTGATACATATCCTGCTGTTTAATCCATATCGCGCAACTTTGATGCGCACCCTTTATCGCATACCCTTTATCACACCCCTACCCTTTATCGCATACCCTTTATCGCACCCCTACCCTTTATCACACCCCTACTTTTTTTTTACATAATGTCAGTTTTATTTTTTTTTCCCTCAAAATAGGTCAATTTTTTGAATGACGTCATTTTTTGGTATGTGACGTCACGAACGTCAGGTTTTCTATATTGTATGTGACGTCACGAACGTCAAGTTTTCATATTTTTGGCACACTAAATGCAACTTTATAAAGTACAAAACACACAAATAAATACAATAATAAACAAAATATTTTTTTTAAAACAATAGCACGCAAATTGTAAGGTGCTTCCAATATTAAAGTAATTAGACAAAAGTAGAACTGAAGGTAACCCAGTGGTTTGGATCAGAAAACAGTTCATATAATATAATACTTCATATAATATAATACTCTTCTGTTGAAATATATGATAAAGCGTATAATACATGGCAAAATCCTTATCACATGCCGTATCACCCTCGACCGATATCATCCCTCGGGCCTAAAGGCCCTTGGGCTGATATTGATGTCTCGGGATGATACGACATATGATACGGATTTTGCCATGTATTATTCTCTATATATATGACATGTTGAATGTTTTCTGTTTATTTAGAAATAAGATAACTAATATCTAATAACTAAAATGTATATCAGTATCATTGATAAATAATTTGGTAAATTAGCTTGAATATTTTTTTTTGTATTTATAAATGTGTCTTGTAAAACAGTTTCTTTTAAAATCTTTCAGGGTATATTTATCAAACCAGTAGTGAATGCATTAAAAGTTAAGAAACAGCTTGAGGACGATCCAACTCTTAATGAGAAAATTCATGAATCGGTAAGATATTAATACTGGACATATACACCATTCTTGGTCGGAGAAATGAAGATATTTACTTGACCCACAGTCAGAGTTATATAGATAGTTACTCAACTCATGGTCAGAGTTATGTAGATATTCATTTGACGGACGGTCAGAGTTATGTAGATATTCATTTGACCGACGGTCAGACTTATGTAGATATATGTCATTTCATTTTATCTACAACAAAGCACTGACCTTAGGAATTATTTAATTTTAACTTATCCTGAGAAAACAAATAGTTTTATGTTGATGTGGGTCAGTAAACATTTAAATCATTGTCATAAAAGATGTATCACCTTCAAGGTAAATAGGACATAAAAAATGACACCTACTTTATCTTATTGTGTTAATAAAAATTATAATTATAGCTTTTAGTATATTTAGGTGTACATATTGTTTGCTTATGATAACAGTATTAGCTTATGCTGCGGTCATTTAGGTTCAGAAATCGATAACCTAATTTCTGTTTTGACAAATCTGACCACCATTCACTGTTATCAGTACTTATTTGAGTTGGATTTTAATTTTCATTAATAACTTTAGGAATTTGTTTTGTAAATGATAAAAGTTTCTTATAAACTGATATCGCTGAAAGAAAGTAAACAAATTAAAAGTGAAGACGGTTGTTTACAAACATTGTAATAAAGATTTATTTCTTACTGTTATGCTGACAGAGGAATTTACTTGAGACTCGCAAAAAACAAAATAAAAAAAGCTATTTATAGATTATCTTGTGACTGGACTGTAAAAGATAATTCTAGGAATAACTTCTATGGTATGTAAACTTTAATTAATTATTTGTTTTTATTTTTAAAGTTAATAGATCATTTAATGGCTGGACTGGAGGGAATCACACAGAGTTCTGGTCATAACTATATGAGAATCAAGTAAGATATTGCTTCAATTAATTCAAATTTTAAAATACAACTCTTTAAAAAAGGTTGTATGGAGTTACAAGAAGACATCAGGTCAAATTTCATATGACATTCCCACTGTCTATTTCTCTCAATAAGTGACTGAGAAAAATGTATGATGAAAATAAGTTTGAAATAAGCAAGTTTAATGGAAGACTTTAAGTCTTTGATTGATATATTGCGGGGAAATCAGATTTAGAATACAGAAAACACTTGTACAGAAATCAGTATTAAAATCTGCAGAGAAATAGGGAAAAAACAGCAGAATATATGTAATTTGAATGAAAATCGGTTGTGTGAAAATGATCTAGTGAGTTAATATATATAAAAAAAAAGTAAAAATAAGTTGGCCTCTATTTGAAGTGGTGTCAGTATACACTTATGGTCATTTAAATCAGTTGTCAAATAATCAAAACAAACAATGCTACTGAGATAATTTTATCACACATATATAGTTATTATGTTTTATCGCCATGGGGCCTTGTAAAATTGTCAACCGACTAAAAAAAAATATGTCAGTTAAAATAATACTTACATTTTAATGTTTGTCATGTATATTACTGTCTTATTTATTACATTAGTTCAAGGTGACTTTCGTTTAATTACATTTTATGCTTTTATTTTCAGATTTCGTCATTTAAATCATAAGTACATTAAACCAATATTCGTAAAAGATGTCACTACTGCCACCAAAGCTGAGAAAGTTTTACATGTTTTTCGTAATATCACTGAAGAACATGCACTGAAAAGAGCTGAGACTTATCCAGAACTTAATGGTCTGACAAGAGCTGAAACTTTACCAGAAATAAACGGTGGACAGAAAATACCGCTGTTGACTGCAGCGTAAGTGCACATTAATTTTTTGACAACTCAGCAGATCGTCACAGAATGATAATTTTTTTTAAATATACATATACAAATTTCCATTTATGAACAAAATTCAGCTGCAAAACTGGATTACATTCTTTTAAAAAAGATGCCTTAAATTTGTAGAAAAAAATCACCATGGCTTCTAAAGTTTTGAAAATTTTACCACAACTTATTTGTTATTGGTAGCAAAAGATCTTGGATTAAAGAAAGACATTAAGTGTGAAATTTTTGCATTTCTTTTTTTTTAAATTCATGATAGTCAACTGTCAGAAAATACTTGTTGCAAGCTAAAAAATTATAACAATACTTAAATAATCCATTAAACTACAAATTTTAAAAACTTTTTATGATCTTAAAATGATATGTGTTTATTTACAGATCTAGAATCAGTGGTTACAGACCTACTACTGGTGCTACAGGAACTGATGATATACCCAATGGCCACGTGGTAGAGAACCATAGTCTATATAATATCTTAGATAAAGGAATGCTTAGACCTCGTAGAACAGTAAGTTACTCTTATCAAACCATGGATACAATTGATTATCAGAAATGAGGAACAATTTAGGGGTAGTGATGTTGACCTCTGTTTTTGGTAGCTTGCTCTTTAGTTAGGAATATGACAGTTGTTGTCTATTCGTTTGATGTGTTTGAACTTTGATTTTGCCTTTTGATTGGGGACTTTCCTTTTTGAATTTTCCTTGGAGTTCAGTATTTTTGTGATTTTACTTTTGACACCCAAAAGAAACCCTCAGAATCTGTTGTTACTATTGTATGTTCCATGATATAGAACTCGTACCACATGGAATCTAAAGGCTTTCCCAAAATAAATAATGTCTTAGATAAAAGTGGTCTAGATATTTCAGTACTTAGGTAAACAAAGGCATATATTTTAACACATTTCTGTGTTTGTTCTTATTATTGAATAAAGTATACAAAGCATGATTAATTAAGTAATTTAAGTTGAGACATCTCCCATTGTTAACACAAGAGAAATATATGCATGTTGCACTGTGACAGATGCTAACTCAGTACATATTTATAAAAGAAAATTTTTCTCATCTGATATTGATATTTTGATTCAGATATTTTATTTTTTCATCATTGTACACAATATATAAATGATATTTCTGTTATTTTTCAGTTTATACATAATACTAATGACATCTCTGATTCTGACACTGCCACACTTCCTAAACCAATCAAACAACAACAAATAGATCCCGAGGAATTTAGAAAAAGAGAACACGAAAAATTTCGAACTGCTGCTGAAGTGAATGATACAAATGAAAATAAGGAATCTGAAAGTCATACTGCCATGGTTACTGAACAACAACAAACTATAGCAGCAAACCAACAGGAAGTAAAAAACAAACAGGAAACAGTAGAAAACAATGAACAAGGTGGGTTAAAAGATAGATTGCAGACAGTTTCATGCTTTGTACTAATCTCAGTATAATAGATACCAGATTTTGTTTTCAGTAAGCTAAAACTATTCTTAAACAAGCTATTAACATAACAATGATTTCTAACCAAATGCTTCATAAATACTTACACCATAAAAGGCATTTGTCTTTACTAGATTTGTAAAACACAGTTATGAGTAGTCATTATTTACTTGTTTACTAGTCAGTTTATATTAGCAAAATTTGGTATAAGTATAATTTCAAATTTGTAAACATATTTTTCAATTTCAAGTGTTCATTCAAAATTTTGTGACAACTATTCCCTAATTTGTTTGATATTAAGGAGAACGACTTTGAATTATAACAGGTATGTCCAATGAATTTACAATGCTTTGGTGACGAATTTTTTTTATATGAATGCCAAATTTTTTTTACTTCGTATAATCATAAATTACTATCATGTCATCATCATCTGTGTCCAAGACGCATTTGGTTTCAAGATGAAAACTTAAGTTTAAGTAAATGGATCTTAATAGATTTTTACCAGAAGGTTCAATACCACTATAGGAAGGTTAGGATTGATTTTAGGGTTATGGTTCTGAACATTTAAGAATAAAGGGCTAAAACGGTGCAAAAAAATATGCTTTTTGTAGTTTGTGGATAATAACTTATGTGTAATCGTATGGAGCTCTCTGAAATTATACCACAAGGTTCCATTTCTCAAAGGGGGTAATATTTAAGGGTTTATTGCCCCAAACATTCAGGAACTAAGGGCAAAAAAAGGGGTCAAAACAAGCATTACTGTTTATGGAACATCCTAAAATTGTACATTTTTCATGAAAAGAACATAATCTTTAAAATTTCCAAAAAAAAATTAAAAGGGGAGGGGGTTTAATTATTTTGGAGGGGATAGGGCTCATTCTTTTTTTTTCTCTTATTGAATTACCTCCCTTACAATTGTTTTATTATGAAGAATTAATGTTTGATCTTGAGGTGATTAGCTGTCAATTTATTTTTGGAACTTACTAATAAATGCTGCTGAGAATATACTAATTTTAGCCATTATTTTGTCTTGAGGTGATAAGCTGTACAATTTATTTTTAGAACTCTTTAAGAACTTACTATTAAATGCTATGAAGATTTACTAATTTTAGCTATGATTTTGTATTTACTATCAATTTATTTTTATACAACCAAAATAATATATGGGGTTCACATAAGGCTATGATGTTCTTTTTTTTTTTTTTATCTAAAATCTGATTTATTGCACTAATGCTGTTATAATTAATACCATGTCTACAGCATTTGACAGGGATCCCTGAAGCATTAGTTTTACTGAACATTGATGTTCTATTTATTGTCTGATATTTCTTTTGTCCGTCCATCTATCTGTCCAGTTTCACTTTAAAGTTTTTGGTCAAGGTAGATTTTGATGAAGTTGAAGTAACTCATCTTAAAGCTTGGTACACATGTTCCGTATGATATAATATTTCTAATTTTAATTCCTAATTAGAGTTTTAATCCCAATTTCACATTCCACTGAACATAGAAAATGATAGCGCAAGTAGGGCATCTTTTTACTATGTTCACAGTCTTGTTTTATAATAGAATTCATACAGTATATACAGAGCTTTTTTGACTGTTTCTTGATGAAATAATAAATATATGAAAATCTGGAATTTTTCTTTAATGTTTCAAATTAGGAAATTATCAAAGGATTATTATTGATACCATTAAACAACTTTATATATGTAGTAAAAATAATTATTGAGACTATTTTTATATATATACGCTAATTGATTTAAATGTGTAAGTCTAGAGAATACAAAGTCTGAAATATTTGCTACTGCACGATAATATCATACTATTTTGTGGATTTATTTATTTTCGTGGATACCAATTTTCGTGGATTTCAGAAAACTTGTATCTTCGTTGATATTTTATGTCATGGTTCAATCAAAGTCTGCATACAACCAGATACAAAATTTGTAATTCGTTAAATATTTGAATTCGAGGTTCACCTGGACCCATGAAAACCGCTAAAATTGATATCCAACGAACAGTAATGAATCCACAGTGTTATATTTCTTATTCATGAAGAATTCTCACAATTATTACTTATCTTAAGAATGAATTGTAATTTTACAGTCTTAAGAATGAATTAAATTGTAATTTTACAGAGAGATATCAACTATAATGGGTATTAACATTCACCAGCTTTAACAGAAATACATATATCTACCCACACTTCTCCTTCACCTTTAAATAGAAGATTGTGGGTCAAACTTTGGCAAATCAGATTTAGTGCTTTGAAGTTTTGGAGTCTGATTTCATTTTCAATGATTTCTTTAAAACTAACAAAATTTGACCCACACTTGCTAGCTATACAGCGAATACTTATATTTGAATAACTATTAAGTTTAAATTTCTGAAATATTGTGTTCCATTTAAATATAACTGGATTGGTAGATTTAATGTTTTTATAGCCATTAATGACATTTTATTGTTTTCATCTATTCATTGATCCATATGCAAGTCTTGTGACAACTGAGATTTGATAAACCCAAAATTTTGCTATGATGACAATTTTTCCAAAATTATTGTTTTAGTTATTGGACTTGGTCTGCCAGTTTAACCCATGAATATTTAAAAATATTACAACAAATTTAAGTTACTTCCCTTTTCTAGAGTTATGGGACTTTAATGATTCAGTGGCAGGCCTATATCATGTGCTCATGATGCAGCTGTTGATTGGCTAGATTTGTTTCTCAGAAGAAGAAAAATTAATGCAGCCAGCAATTAATAGATTTGATTTTGTTTTCTAGTCTTCCTTGAGTGCCAGTTATATTTTAGTGGAGCAATCTAAATTATTTGAAGAATATTTTTCCTTATTAAAGTTTAATTAAAGGTCAAATATAATTGAACAACCCCAAGTTAAAGTATAAGATCAGTTTAGACTTTATTATGTAGAAGGACAATTATTACATAATGCCTGAATAAATACAAATTAGTTGAATTTGTTTATTTAACTGACCAGAGAGAATAGTTTATGACTATTGGCTATGATCAGACAGAATTACTTTTTCGATCAGAGAATAAATTTTAGACTTGTGGCTCTGGTGAGAGAGAACAGTTTTAACGCAGGACCTGTTTAATTTTTAACAATGTTTGAAATTCAAAGTATTGATCAATTTAGATATTCTTTCATTTATTATATTATAATGTGTAGAATAGAACATTATACTCAGAATAATTACAAGTGTCTCTTCCACTGACGATCAAATCATGGATTTTATTGATTGTTTGGAGTGAGAAAAGAAACTGCTTGTCATGTAGAGTAGTATGTTATACACGGAATTATTAATGTATGCTTAGCATTAAAAAGGTGCAGATTCTTTTTGAACATGTAAACTTAATGTTATTAATCTTTTTTACAATTTTTAAACAGAAAAATAATAATTTTAAGAATTTCTAGATCATAAAGGATATAAGTTAAATTAATTTAAAGATTAATGGTAAATGAAAATTTGCATAAAATCTTATCTGGATTAGTAAGTATTAATATAAAGTTTTGTTTTCAGTTAATTGTGTTTTTATTAATTTTGTTGTTTAATTGTATCAAATGAGACATTTTTGAAAAGTCTTCAATATTTAATATTATAGAATGCTTTTTTTTTTGTAGAAGAAACAGTATTATCTGATGAAACAGCAACAGAAAAACAGTTACCATGGAAACAGGAAGCTTCTCAGGTGCCTAGACCATCTTTACTTTCATTAGTTTCGACAGAAGATGAACCCGTGACCTCTGAAGCTCCCTCATGGGTAGATAACCTATCATACAGTCACTTAAAAGACTCAGGATCACCTTATGCATCTCCGGAGGTTACAATAATTAAAGCACCTCCTGTTGAAAGAAAAGTTCCTATTTTTGAAATATTTCCAAATTTAAATTATGAAAAGGAAGAAAAGAAACCTGAAGTTACAATTCCCCCACCTTGGGGTCAATTCTCTGACAATACAGATGAAATGCCTATTTCATCGCCATCTATACAAAGTGGAGATAAATCTTGTAACTACCTCATATCTAACCACACTTCTGCTCCGCCTTCTCATCATGTGATTATTCCTTCCATTCCAATACTTAATGGGTCAATATCTCAAAACAGTAGTGACCATAATGACCATAAACCATTGAAATCATTGCCAGGCTCGGCGTCTGCTCCAGATCTGCCAAAACACTGGCAGCCATTAGAGCCTTTATCAAGGGACAGAATTCATTCTGAAACATTGTTACAAGAACTAGATAGTGAAAGTGAGGCTAACAATAGAATTCATAGTTGGTTAACTGGTGCTACTGCTGATGAATACGACAACGAAGAATTTGATGGTATTATTATTAACCCCTACGTGCCAGATTTAGACATTGATAATGATAACGATGCTGATGTCAGTGATATTGACGATAATAATGATAATGATGATAATAATGATTTATGATGATAAGTTAAATTTAGTACAAATTAATTTCTGTTCATATTGAATTTTACTTTGTCCATTGTTAAACAATGCAGTTTTTGTTTGAAATGTCTTTTGTAACAGGATTTTGTTTTTATGAAATGTTTTTTGTCTTTTGTTTTATTATTTTTTTACAATGAAAATGATTCATATGAAAATTAATGAAAACTTTTAATTATATCATAAATTCTAAAAATAGGATCTTACAAGTACTAATATTCCTATTTCCTTTTTTTGGATAGAAACATGAAGGCTAGACAAAAGGTTATACAACTTTTTAAAGTCATATGGGCAAACAGGTAAATTAAAAAACAAATATGTCAATAAAAGTACAGATAACTTTCTTTGCTAATTTTTCTTGATTTAATTTTATTTAATGTGCTGTAATATTTACTGGTAGTAAATGCCTGTGTCTTTCCATTCTTTTTTCATATTTTATGGAATATGATATATTTATTATATGCATTTTAAAATATTAAACTTGACATGACAAAAGTTTTAATGAATTATTTATATAATTATGACATTAAAAGTGATTTGCACATTTATTTAAGCATTTTTATTATGTACACTTCATGTATATGTGTTATGTGTATGTATGCATGACTAAATTCCTAATTTCTGGTCTTCCTAATCTGATGGGAATGGCAATTTTATGAAGAATGTCTTCCATATTTGAGAAGCAAAGACAATTTTATAAAAAGACTGAGTTATTCTGTGATTTAACAAACTTCTAACATATCTTGATGTTTGAAATATCTGAACAAAAAACATGACATTAACTGACACCCCATCTTAAGTCATTTGTACATACATATGTGTATAAGGTAAATGTGCTAATGAACATTTGTACATACACATGTGTATAAGGTATATGTGCTAATGAACATTTGTACATGCACACGTGTTTAAGGTATATGTGCTAATGAACATTTGTACATACACATGTGTATAAAGTATATGTACTAATGAACATTTGTACATACACATGTGTATAAGAGCTAATGAACATTTGTACATACACATTCGATAAAGTATATGTGCTTATGATCAAATGTGTTTCTGTCTCATAGATTTTTTTTGTAAATTCTAGTCAAGTCAGTTATACAAATATTTTGAACAAATTTGCATATTAACTGTCAGTTTTTCTATACTTAGATGTTTCTTGGAATATTCCGTCATCAGCATCCTCATTTTATCTATTTCATATAAGATACATACATG
The DNA here is from genome assembly GCF_036588685.1 of Mytilus trossulus. Lineage (NCBI taxonomy): Eukaryota > Metazoa > Mollusca > Bivalvia > Mytilida > Mytilidae > Mytilus > Mytilus trossulus. Next base: position 2,391,288 of record NC_086378.1, read on the forward strand.
TACATGTATTCTGGATCATTGTTATAGTACATATTGGGGTTCTCATTTTTCACATCATGCACCAAAACAGTTGATCAATTTGTAACTCGATTTTCATAAAGTTGGGATTTTTTTTGTTTTTTTTATCTTGTTGAAAGATACATTTTTGTAATTGTTTTCAGAAGTCCAATGGCAAGTAATTATGGTTATTTATCATGACATCGTAAAGTATGAAACTAGTCTAAAAACGGGGAGGGATGTGAGCCAGATCATGTGGAAGCAACTTATACTGCTCTTGAAATCTATGAACAGTTTGAAATTTGTATTCTATTTTCGATTGTGTATGATTATGGATTTACTTGATTTTACACTCAAGTGGAGTTACTTATTTCAACCTAGCAATTTCCAGTGGCAAGTTTTTGTTATTCTGGAAATACTAACTTTTTTTAATCGTAAACATGTAAATGAAATCGTTTTACATTAAATTTTGTGTTCATCATTCATGAAGGTGGTTATATTAATGTACAAATATTGCATTTATTGAAAATGACTTATTTCTACAAATTGTGCTTTCAAAAATTTGTGTGTATTTATATTTTGTTTTTCTTTCATTATTGCAGTTTATTGTCAATCTTTTTGTGTAATATTGATAATAAGTGTTATTAATATATCATATACATGTAATGACAATTATGCATTCACAAATGATATGAAGTACTTGTGTATATTTATCCAAACTGCTTTACATAAAAAATAATTAATAGTAATCGATTAAAATTGAATAAGATTATTTTTAATGAATTAAAATTTAGTGTTAAACATCATGAACAAGATTTATATTGTATTACAATCTGAACTCATTTCCTTCCAAAGGGAGATAATTCCTTTCAAAGGGAGATAACTGTTTATGTAAGTGTTATTTTGTTGTAGTGTTATTAAATATTGTAGAATGCAGATTCTTATAATCAAGAAATTGAAATTAAGACTTCCAAGAATTAAAACATTCTTTAAAATTCTTTAAATGAAATCAGGTTTTAAAATGGATTTCCTCTGAAACAACAAAGTTTTTCTAAATTGTGTCAAATTAGTTTTTTGCTTTGCTTAATTTGTTTGAGAAACAACATTTTTTATCAAAGGTTATGTAAAAAATGAGTTTGTAATATTTAAATAATTTGAATAGGTCTTTTCAAACACACTAGATATTATATTTATTATTTTTTAAAGTTGGTAATTGTCTTTAACCCTCAGGTTAGGTTAGACTATTTAATTGGATGTAGATTTCATGTAAATTTTCTGAACAACTTTCATAGGAACAATAGATATTGATATTGATATGATATTGACTTTATTCCGTGAAACATTCTTTACTTATTGAAATACTCAGGAAAAGTTTAAGACTTAAAAAAATCTGTATGTTAATAAAATTAGATAAAAATAATTCCAAATAATGAGTATTTCAAGCATCTTTCACTGAAAATAAATTTAAAAAAAACCAGGATTTTTCTGGATTTTTCATTACCAGCCAATTTTTGTTCAGGAATCCTGATGTCAAATAACACAAAATGGAGATATTCCTCTTTCTATGCATTTGTTCTTTAGAAATAGTAAACCCATCCTATTATTTTTTTTCATTATAACTTTTGAATTTCAAAGTAAAATTGTTTATTTTATTTCAAAATTGTTCAATTTCAACATGATAATGAAAACGGATAAAATAAATTGCTTCCCTCCTTGCTTAAAAAAGAATAAGTTTTGATGTTAAAGTAAGGAATTCATTTTTTGGGTCCCTATTGATTGAAATACATAAATGATGACATAAAAAAATCAACTATTTGTAAATAAAACATGTACAATCTGTGATGACATCGAAATCTGTTTTATTAGTATTTATAAACCAGGTGTTGCTCAATATTTTATCATGTCCAGTGAGAAATATCTCTCGTCTAACATGTGATAGCAGTCAATGCATTTTGAACTGAGATATCTATTTACGGCAGACCTGAAAGTTTTACAAGACAAGTCTGGTCTTGTTAAATGTAAAAGTTTTCATCTATTTACATTTTGAAATTAGAATTTCTGTCTATTGTGAATTCTTTTGGAATTAGAATTTGAATACTGTGGATTCATTTATTTTCTTGGATTGAGGAAAACATGCATTTTCATTGATATCTAATTTCGTGGTTGTGTCAATCTGTGCACACGAAGCCATACACAATTTGTAATTCCTTGAACATATGAATTCGTGGTTCTCTTTTACCAGAGAATTCCATGAAAATTGGTATCCGGCACATAATAATTAATCCACAATATTCTTTTTGATTTATTGAATTACATGTACATATATCCTATCCCAGCAGGCACATAACATTGATTTAATGTTGAATCATCCTCAACACCAGCATTAAATCATTCAGTGCATCCTTGGATGGGATATATCAGAAACAAAATGTCACACACTTTTTGTCAAAGCATTATTCAAAACTTGTATCAATTAACTCAAGACTCATTTTTTTTTCCTACTTATTTACAATATACGAACAAACAATCATGACTTTGAACGACCTACCAGTAAATTTCCGACCAATATGTTTTTTGTGTGGTTGTATTCTACCATTTACATGTTGCTTATTGGTGTCTATTAGATTTTACAGTCCTGTATAATTTATAATTTGAAAACAATGCAATATTGAATTATTGTGTATATGTGATAATTTTTCAATAAACAGTGAAAAACTTTTTGAGCAGAATTTTTATATGCCATTCCTTTAACAGATTTAATCTAGAAATTTTAAAATGTAATGATCTTGAATGACAGGCTTCTGTTGTGAAATATTGTTGAATGTTTGAAAACCTGTAAGAATATATAAGGATAGAATTTAAGTCTAATGTGTTCCATGTTGAGTTGGTTTTTTTTTTGTCCTTTTTATTTATTTTAAGGTATGTCACTTTTGTTTGTTCAAAAACAAGTAAAAATGTCCTCCAAACTTCGGAATCAAATTGTGTGTAATTGTGATACAAAGGTCAACATATGGTAACACCATAACAATGGTGATATAAAGTGATCATTATAAAATAAAATGTGGCTGGATTGCTAATGAGAAAATTTTCCACTAGAAAATAGATGAAATATAAATAAACAATTATAAGTTATTCTACAGCCTTCAACTTCTTAGGTTTGCAAACAAGCCTACCAACATGTGTATTAAGTTTCAAGTTGATTGGACTCAACTTCATCAAAAACTACCTCCACCAAAAACTTTAACCTGAAACAAGACAGACAGATAGATGAATGGTGAACAGACAAACGGACACACAGACCAGAAAACATAATCCTCATAAATGGGGCATACAAATGGTCAGATCACAATGTCAGTATACTATTGACAACTAAATATGGTGGTAAACAATACTTTCCAGTATGAAAGCCTTTTGTAAAACAATCTTGGAAGAGAAGCATTCACAGGGTGTTATTCTACCAAATAGTGACCACCTTCAACAAATTGAAGATAATGTCACAGGAGGAAACTTACAACAAGACATTAAAAAAAAAAAATGTTTTGTATAATAAAATAAGATGTTGTAATTGATGCTTTGAAATTGAAGATAGTGTTGTCACATTACTCCCATGAAAATAGTAGATTCAAATAATGGTAAAATTAAAAACCAATCTTTCCATAAAACCCTAGAAAAATGATGGAACAATATGTTCAACTGCACATGATAAAAAAAAACATCTCTACCAAATATCAAAGCTTTCTGTGAAAAGTCTCGGAGGAGCTGCAATCACAAGGTGGGATTTTCACAATGCTAAAAGTTCATATCACTCCACTACAACATTTGGAAAAAGCTTTGAGTGTTAATCATTTTATTAAAGATTAAGGAGGGTTATTGAGGACAGAACCTTTACAAAAACCTGAGACCTCATAGCTGCCACCTGCAGCTGCACTTGCCAATTCACTCTCCTACCAGAAGATCTAAATCTATAATTGGATCATGCACTGTTCATGCCATAAGAATAATAACTGTTCATAAGAATTGAAATTATTTATTAAGTGTTCTGTATACAAGCTCCACACAATGTTATTAAGAAGTGACAATCTATAACAGCAATCAGAGATTTACAGGTCAATACTGGGGCGGTGGAGAGATTTACACATATAATGTATAAATTCGTTTTAAAATTCTATAAAAACTCAACAAGCTCAAATATATAAATTAATAGAAATACAAAAACAAATTAAAAGCTATAACAATTATGCACCTAGAAATATCAGCATGCATGTACAAAGCATAAAGAGACAAACACATATAATGTACAAATGTATAAATATATAGTAGTATCACAGACAAAAAACTATAGTAAAGATAAAACCCTGTTGGCAATAAAAAATAAAAATCTATTAAAGTCTGAGATTGATTTTTCAGATAACAGCAAATTCACATTCTGCCATTTATTGACTTCTGTGAAAATAAACAAAAAAAAGAAAGAAATGGAAAAATACCTTTGTTGATAAACCAATGGTATTTTCCATTTTGAAAATTTAGAGATTAAGATTAATTAAAGAAAGAATCAGGAAGACTTATGAAAGCAACGTTTTAAACAAAACTAATATCTCCATTATTCAATATGAAATTAACCGAGAGTGCAAAGTTTCAAGTTTAGAAGATGATTTTTAAAATTAATCTATAACAATGTAACACAATACTAAAAACATAACAGAAAATATCATGTAAAATAATAAACATCTGGAATGGTATAAGTTTGTAAATATAAAATTTTGCTTAAATTTTATCACAAAATGCTTTCTGTATTACAAACTTTGTTATTGGCAGATATATGCTTTACAAACAAATGGCTTTTATCATGATTGTTCACAGTTTACAGGTAAATCTAATCTATGCCCTTTCTAGCCCTGGGAATCCTGTAGAGAATGGATTCCCTGTATGGAACCCCAGAGGAGGGGCACCTGCTGGGTATGTTTCGTGTTGCATGACAGGCTGTGTGAGTGGGACATTGCCTGGATAACCACGATCGGCAGCATAGCTCTTGTCTAGAGGGTAAGCATAGGATGGATGGCCAGTGTAAACTGATGGCACGACTCCTGGCTGGGCCTCTGGAGGAATCTCAATTTTACCTCGACCCTGAAATACATAATATACAAATAAATAAACAAAACTTAATATATCTAAAGAGAAAAATAGTTCTCATGTCATGTGCTATATGTTAATTTAACGAGGGTGGACATTATATGTGTCAAAATATTTACATTCTATTTCTACTGGATAAATTAGAACTTTTTGTGTTTGATGTGGACCTATAATAAAGACTATTTCAAAATTTTACATGTACAAATACATAGTACTCACTTTTTTAATACATTTATAATAGGATTTTTAGCAAGAAATTCTGACAAAAACTTCTATTTTGATCATTTGATTTCCAGCATTGTTCAAAATACGACTGATATTGAAAGTTCTATTGAAGCTCAAAATTACCGGAATCATCTGTTCCTGTTGATATAAAGGTCCATATAAATGTGTACACATTGGTCTGGCTTGTGTGTATAATCCTCCTAGAGCAGCATAACCCTGGTGGCCTCCAGCTGGTGTCTTTTCACTTACATAGGAGCCGACCTGTAAAAACATCAAGTTTTCAGGTAATCTAAACAGAAAATCAGAGTACTAATGAGTGATCTGTCATTATATAAGTGTGCCACACACTGCAAAGACACTGAGAATTTTTTATGTTTGCCAAGTTTTCTCAAAAAATGTTCCCTCCTACAATAATTATTGTTTTCATCACTGGTAAGTGAGTTGAACTGAAATTCAACAGTAAAATTTTACTATGTATATCTAGCAATAAGGCCACCCTTAAAAAAATGTTTGACGTTGCCTAGTCTGTATCCAGTCAATGAAAGCTACTTCAAATAATTCTGCTGCTACAGAATAATGCTTTTTGCTCTGTAAATGATAGGGCAAATTTTCCTTGAACTTATCTAACAAAATGTTCATGTACAAGAAGGACATTGTGAACAAAAAAATAAAATTCAGTTAGTTGTAAAGCCTGTCTTTCAGGTATAAATTAATTCATTTTACTGAGCAATTTTCATCGGATGCAAATTTGCCAAAAAGAAAAACATGTAAAATCTGCAAGAGCTACATTTAGTGCTTATTAATAACTTTTCCATAATATTAAAATCTAAAGGAACTTTAAAATTAGGTGTGATCTATGACTCATATTAAATATGAAGGATACATTAAAGTAAGTCTTACTGTTTTCAGAATTTGTATTGCCATAATCTTGCCATCTTCAAAGGGGAATGAACTCAGAATATACTCCTCTCCTAGCTTGGTTTGGTAATCTGTTAACACTCTGTGAAATAAAGTAATAAAGAACTTTGCAATTAATTCAAAATATATCCTATAGAATATAGTATTCAAGCAGGAAATAAAAGAAATCTGTAAGAAAGTTGATTTTTTTGGTTTGAAACTGACATACTCTGTTTCTTTATGAATATTGCAATTATTCTATAGGATTTAGATAAAATAGCCATATGACATCACATATATAAAACATTTTCACAATGGGAATAGTAACTCTCAACAAATAATCAATGCTTTTAACTTAACTGAAAATGGTTTAAGATAATTTTCAGACTAAATTTCAATATGGAATTCTTTTTTATGACCTATTTTTGCATTCAGAAAAATTACTTTATAACCCTTAAAAATAATAATTAATTGTTGATTCCTTAACGTCCAGTGGCAAATATTTCATGCATATTCTGCATATTTAGGACAACAAAAATAATGTCAATATAGGGTCATTCAATAAAGGAGCTACAATGTAGAGGCTGTCTTAAGTGAGGTGAGTTTTTTTTTTTGTTTCATGTTGAAGGCCTCCCTGACTTTCAGATGAAGAACAGCAAATAAAGTAGTTTCTTTGCTTTTTGTGTGTTTTTTGCTGTGCATGTCTTGTCAGGATTGTATCTTAATCATTTGTTTTTATCATTTATTAAAACCGTTTAAAATATATATCAAACATGCCATAAAGCTAATGTACAATGTAAGTGGAATATGATTAAAATAATGTTTTCTCTCAGAAAAACCCTCTTCATGCACAAAGATTTTTCTTTTCTAAAATTTAAATGGAAACCTATTGACCTAAAGTTAAAAATATCTACTGAAGATGCAAATTATCTAGATGTTTTGAGATAAAATGTTTCAGGTTAACAGCTAGGGGAGACAAGTGAAATTTTCTCTACCCTAAACTGATCTGATTTGCAATCACATCAGTAATGAAGCAGACTTCTATGGAAATGGAAGGCTTCTTTCTACAGAAACCTATTGCATTGCGTAATTTAATATTTTGAAGCAATATATTAAGGAACATTTAACAGTATATAGATGGACTCATGAAGAAAGTCTTTTCTTTCATTAAATCTTTCATAATTTGAACTGGTTATTTTTCTTTGTATATCTTTTGTACATTAACTCCATATTACCATATACAATAATATTTACCTTTTTACACAGTCTAATGCTATTAATTTATCGTTCTGTACGGTTATGACATTAAGAACTTCCCTTGCTTCTTGACATGACATTCGACAAAGTCGCTGTAAAGTAAAGCAATCAGATACAACATTGATAAACAAAATGGTCAGACTCCTTATAAAGAGTTAACTAAACTGTATAAGAATGAGCCATAAAATTCATTAGAATTGGTTTCCACTCAATAATAATGAATCTACAGTGCATAATTTTTAAAAAGTCTTATAGTCAGTAAGTGTATTGAGGTTTAAAATGACACAATAACTTGATAATTTCCATAGGCAGATTCAAGACCCCCCCTTTACAAAAAGTTCTGGATCCACCACTGATTTCTGAATGAAGCATTGTTATTTTGTTCTTTTTAAATTTTATCTATATGTTACACAAGAATTGCCTTACTTAAAACTCTGCAGTTAAGTATACAGTTGTAACTTTTTAATTTTCAAATAATATATAAAGGGACTAAATGTGATTGAAAATGAGGTTTGTTGCATTTCTACTTCATACTCACTGGTTCTAATATCTGTATTGCTCTAACTTTGTCAGAAGGTGCTTTGAATGCTAATAAAATCTGTGATGCCTGAAAATATATATGGATCATTACAAATATGGCAAATAAGGTATCTACATCACTTCCAGGTATAAGATATTTATATAATGTTCAAGACGTGTATTTAGTATTTTTGAAATCTGTTTTGATTTTTTTTATATTTTTGAACATTTTTAGATTAAAAAATAAAATCAAATATGCTTTAAAAAAATATATATATGTTTGATATTATCTTGATCCTTATATTTTTTTTTCCTCACTGAGCATTTTTTGTTTTATTTTTTTCAGGAAAATTATCCAGTACCTGTGGGCTGTCTATATATAATTTTTACAAGAGAGGTGGAAAATATTAAACATTGGTTTTTTTTTATAATTCCTGATAGTATTCTAACTCACCTGATTTGCTGTGAAATGTCCTCTAGAACTGTACAATATCTCAACCTTCTTCTCTGTGTATGATGTTTGCTAACAAATATAAAATTAAGTAAATTAGTCAAATATTCAAAATCAAGATCAGTATACACAGGATATGAGACTACAAGGAATTATAGAACTTACAGAATTATGACAAAAATATTTCAAAGCTTATCCTTTTTGTGCTGACTTTGGACATGTTCTCATTATTTCTTCTGTATGGACTCATATATACCTTATGCACTGCATAACCAAAAATTTTCATTTTCTGTAAAAGGAAGTTATATATTTTTGCATACTTTTCATCTTTTTTGGTTTATAATGTCCATCTTGCTTCAGATTGGGAAATGATTCATCTAGGTCATCAACTTTACGTTCAAATTTGAATATTGTTAGCAAGTGATTACATACATATATATTGTATACATTTGAACATTCAATACATGTAATGGCATCCAATACAGTAGCAAGGACAAATATCTATGCATCCAAGTGTAGCATAGTGTTTTCGCAAACATTGCTAATGAAAATCTAACAAAATTCATGGAAAATTCACTAGCATTATCAAATCTTAAAGGTGAATATGAAAGTATTTGCAATCGAAAAAATTACTTGAAGTATATATATATATTTAATTATTTATGAAACATTAAATTACAGGTAAAAAGACTTATTTGTATATATAACAGTAATTTGTATTGTGTTTTGATGTAACGTGGAAAAAGCTGCATGACATTAAAAGTACATTACTTTTTTAGGTAAATGGCATACATGTACATGTATGTCTTTTGTTTTAGTTAAGCCAATGCAATTCAACTGATATTTTATAGTGTGTCTTTTTATGTTGTGATGTTACACTATAGTTTAAGATTTTAAACATGTCATTTTTGGGAACCTTTATAGCTTGCTGTTCGGTGTGAGACAAGACAAAGTGGTCTATTGAATAGACTAATTTCATATTTAGATTTTTGACTCCAGAGTATTTATTTTTCAACAGGTTACCATTTCTCTGGTTGGACATCCTGATACTCTGTCAAGCAAAATGTAAAGAAGCAAAGTCCATCATTAAATTGGTACATTTTTTGGAGGAAAACTATTTTTTGCAGAAAACAGTAAACTTTCCCTCTATAAAAAAGCACATACATTGTATTTTATGTTTGATTTTACACAGATTAGGTAACCAGTGTCATAGAATTACATGTATCTACAAATGTAATCCGGAGTTAAAAGTCTATTGACTGTCAGATGTAGACATTTAAATGTTTAAAAAATCTATCATTTAATGTACTTTGAATTTAAAGCCGAAAATCAGCCCTTCCTCAACTACTAGGCCATTTTTTCTTTACAAGAAAGTGCACTCAAACTAACCAGGAAGGGGCCTATTCGACAGTTGTCCATTCTATCATATATACATGTACGGTACCACCTTGTGCTGTCGCTTTTTGTCCATTAAAACTTGATATCACACAGGTTCCTATGATTTTAAGACATCATAATACTAAATATCTGACGCAATAATGTAAAATTGGTGTGTTGTTTACGGTCAAAAGTTCAAGCAGCGTAGATTCTGCACTGCAGTCAATTGCTGCAGTTTTCCAAACAACAATATGGTGAATTTCTGTGGTGAATAAAAAAGTGGAGGTTCACTGAGTGCCCAATTGAAGTTTGAGTTACAAAAATATGCATGATCACAAAAAATTAGATTTGTGAGAAAATATGAGTAAAAAAAATCTTCTTTTCAGATAAAATCCGAACTGAATAGCACTGTTTGAGTATACCTGGTTGATGCGATCTAGTAGAGTCTGAAATGACCTGCTGTCCATGGCAACTTTCGCCATTCTAGATTTGTCTATCTCAGAGAGTTTCTACAAGGGATTTTAGAGACCACTGCTGAGGTGAAAATTAGCCTGGCAACGGGGACGCCGGAAGTTTACAACGCGCATATCTGCACAGGGGAAATAACTCTTTGTTTTTGTTATGGGCTTCCTGTAAATTAAGAGATATTTTGAAATACATCTTTACATATGACACACAAGACGTAGTTATGTTACAATACATAGAATATCAAATAAGTTGATTCCATGATAATTATGTAAGACTCAATCGTGGTTATTCTTATTTAAAATCGGTGTTTTTAATGACAAATGCATGTCCTAAATGACTAAAAAAAAGTCTGTCAGAGACTATAAATAAAACCGTAAAAGGGTAATATCTGCATTTATGTATATAGTACCCCAAAAAAGTTACATAGATCAAAATTAAATAATATGACATTTCACAATAGATGTCTTACGAGTTCATGTACTTTTTTTTTTAAATCTCTGTCTGTGACCATGTTTATACAGGGGGTCTCGTTGGGGGGGTTCCTATCCCGGATCTGCTTACTGTTTAATCGGATTCCCGTATTCCGCTTACACTATGTACGTAAGCAATTCTCATTTTTTTGTCATTTCCCGGGTCCAGCAAGACCTCATTTCCCGTTTTCAGGACACAATAATTTAACTTTCACCTCTCATGCTTAAAAAAATACGGCAGTCCTGCGTCACGCTTAGACCCCAATGAGACCCACTAAACACTTTATCGCTACATGATGGTCATTCACTCAGTGACCATGTTAACTGATTAAGGGATTATTTATCGATTCTAATGCACTTTATCACTATTTGATCGTCATTACTGGACATCCTGTAAACTCTTGCCGTCATAATTCAAAATATCTGACGTCCCACGGCCCCAGCTTGTCTGGCAAAACAGCCGTCGGACGTAAGAGTAATCTCGGACTAATGCTACAATTGAGATGTGATTGTTGTATGATGTCAATAGTTCAATATGTTCAAGCGACACAGATGTTCTCGGGTCAACCAGCGCTGATTTCCAAAAAATATGAATAACTCTAAGGTTTTATTATGTTTATTATTTTGTAATAACAAATTTTTCTATATTACATCCTCTAAGATGATTGACATTCGGAAAATCAAAATGTGACACATTCATAAAAAACAACTCCAGATAGGTAAATCCTGCGATTTTTAATATAATTTAGTAAGTAGCTTCCTTTTTCATACAGTTTTCATGTACAATGTATAAGTTTGTCCTATTAACATGACTTGTATATTTTTCTCTGATTTAAAAACAGGTCCTACATGTATATAGAATTGATGATAAATGTCCACTGAATTGTTTAACTTTGGAGGTCAAACATTGTTTTTGAAGGTTCATATTTTTTCTTTATTTTTCAGAATGAGGATGCTTCAACTTCAGATACTTTTTATACTTTTTCTGAATTTTACAAGTGTTATATGTGGTAAGTATATATAGTCTTTAAAGATATTGGACACTCTACATGCTCTAGGTGATTCAGTAAAATCTCTCTTGCTGTTGAATATTGAATCTGTAAATGCTGGTGATTGTGGATGGTTAGGCATTTATTATTAGGCAATGTATTACTCAGTATAATTAATGATAGGTTTTACATTACAGAGATGTAAATCAGAGTGTTATAACCTCAAATTACAAGCAATCACATCAATTCACTTTGAATCACTGATCACTTGACATCAGCTTGTTCTATATTGAGTCACTCATCACCAGCAATCACCCTTATCCACATTGAATCAGTCATCACCAGCAATCACCCTGTTCCATATTGGATCCTACATCACAACCAATCACCATGTTCCATTTTGGATCCTACAACACAACCAATCACCATGTTCCATATTGGATCCTACATCACAACCAATCACCATGTTCCATATTGGATCCTACATCACAACCAATCACCATGTTCCATATTGGATCCTACATCACAACCAATCACCATGTTCCATATTGGATCCTACATCACAACCAATCACCATGCTCCACAGTGAATCATTCACCACAAACATGCAGCAATCAACCAGTTCAACATTGTATCAATCACCCTGTTTTCTGTTTTACATTAAATCACTCCTCACCAGAACATCATATTCTTTCACATTGAATCACTCATCACAATCAATCACATTGATTCACATTGAATCACTCATCACCAGCAATCACCCTGTTTAACATTGAATCACTCATCACCAGCAATCTCCCTGTTTTACATTGAATCAATCATCACCAGCAATTACCCTGTTTTACATTGAATCAATCATCACTAGCAATCCCCCTGTTTTATATTGAATCACTCATCACCAGCAATCCCCTTGTTTTATATTGAATCAATCATCACCAGCAATTACCCTGTTTTACATTGAATCACTCGTCACCAGCAATCCCCCTGTTTTATATTGAATCAATCATCACCAGCAATCCCCTTGTTTTATATTGAATCAATAATCACCAGCAATCACCCTGTTTTACATTGAATCAATCATCACCAGCAATCAACCTGTTTTATATTGAATCACTCATCACCGGCAATTACCTTGTTCCACATTGAATCAATCATCACCAGCAATCCCCCTGTTTTACATTGAATCACTCATCACCAGCAATCACCCTGTTCCACATTGAATCACTCATCACAAGCAATCCCCTTGTTTTATATTGAATCAATCATCACCAGCAATCACCCTGTTTTACATTGAATCAATCATCACCAGCAATTACCCTGTTTTACATTGAATCACTCATCACCAGCAATCTCCCTGTTTTATATTGAATCACTCATCACCAGCAATCCCCTTGTTTTATATTGAATCAATCATCACCAGCAATCACCCTGTTTTACATTGAATCAATCATCACCAGCAATTACCCTGTTTCACATTGAATCACTCATCACCAGCAATCTCACTGTTTTACATTGAATCAGTCATCACCAGCAATTACCCGGTTTTACATTGAATCACTCATCACCAGCAATCTCCCTGTTTTATATTGAATCAATCATCACCAGCAATCACCCTGTTTTACATTGAATCAATCATCACCAGCAATTACCCTGTTTTACATTGAATCACTCATCACCAGCAATCTCCCGGTTTTATATTGAATCACTCATCACCAGCAATCCCCTTGTTTTATATTGAATCAATCATCACCAGCAATCACCCTGTTTTACATTGAATCAATCATCACCAACTATCTTCCTGTTTTACATTGAATCACTCATCACCAGCAATCCCCCTGTTTTACATTGAATCAATCATCACCAGCAATCCCCCTGTTTTACATTGAATCAATCATCACTAGCAATCCCCCTGTTTTATATTGAATCACTCATCACCAGCAATCCCCTTGTTTTATATTGAATCAATCATCACCAGCAATTACCCTGTTTTACATTGAATCACTCATCACCAGCAATCCCCCTGTTTTATATTGAATCACTCAACACCAGCAATCACCCTGTTTTACATTGAATCACTCATCTCCAGCAATCCCCTTGTTTTATATTGAATCACTCATCACCAGCAATTACCCTGTTTTACATTGAATCACTCATCACCAGCAACCCCCCTGTTTTACATTGAATCACTCATCACCAGCAATCCCCCTGTTTCGCACTGAATCACTCATCACCAGCAATCCCCCTGTTTTACATCGAATCACTCATCTCCAGCAATCCCCTTGTTTTATATTGAATCACTCATCACCAGCAATCAACCTGTTGAACATTGAATCACTCATCACCAGCAATCACCCTGTTTTACATTGAATCAATCATCACTAGCAATCCCCCTGTTTTATATTGAATCACTCATCACCAGCAATCACCCTGTTTAACATTGAATCACTCATCACCAGCAATCACCCTGTTTTACATTGAATCAATCATCACTAGCAATCCCCCTGTTTTATATTGAATCAATCATCACCAGCAATCTCCCTGTTTTACATCGAATCACTCATCACCAGCAATCAACCTGTTTTATATTAAATCAATCATCACCAGCAATTACCCTGTTCTACATTGAATCAATCATCTCCAGCAATCCCCCTGTTTTACATTGAATCAATCATCTCCAGAAATCCCCCTGTTTCACATTGAATCAGTCATCACCAGCAATTACCCTGTTTTTCATTGAATCAGTCATCACCAGCAATCACTCTGTTCCACATTGAATCACTCATCACCAGCAATCAACCTGTTTAACATTTAATCACTCATCAACAGCAATCCCCCTGTTCTATATTGAATCAATCATCACCAGCAATATTCCTGTTTCACATTGAATCACTCATCACCAGCAATCCCCCTGTTTTACATTGAATCAATCATCACCAGCAATCTTACTGTTTCACACTGAATCAATCATCACTAGCAATCACCCTTATTTTATATTGAATCAATCATCACCAGCAATCTCCCTGTTTCACATTGAATCAATCATCACTAGCAATCACCCTGTTTTACATTGAATCAGTCATCTCCAGCAATCACTCTGTTCCACATTGAATCAATCATCACCAGCAATCACCCTGTTTCACATTGAATCTATCATCACCAGCAATTACCCTGTTCTACATCGAATCACTCATCTCCAGCAATCCCCCTGTTTTTCATTGAATCAGTCATCACCAGCAATTACCCTGTTCTACATTGAATCAATCATCTCCAGCAATCCCCCTGTTTTACATTGAATCACTCATCACCAGCAAATACCCTGTTCTACATTGAATCAATCATCTCCAGCAATCTTCCTGTTTCACATTGAATCAATCATCACTAGCAATCACCCTTATTTTATATTGAATCAATCATCACCAGCAATCACACTGTTTCACATTGAATCAATCATCACTATCAATCACCCTGTTTCACATTGAATCAATCATCACTAGCAATCACCCTTTTTTATATTGAATCAATCATCACCAGCAATCACACTGTTTCACATTGAATCAATCATCATCATCGATCCCCCTGTTTCACATTGAATCAATCATCACTAGCAATCACCCTTTTTTATATTGAATCAATCATCACCAGCAATCACACTGTTTCACATTAAATCAATCATCACCATGAATTCCCCTGTTTTACATCGAATCACTCATCTCCAGCAATCCCCCTGTTTTATATTGAATCACTCATCACCAGCAATCTGCCTGTTTTACATTGAATCACTCATCACCAGCAATCACCCTGTTTTACATTGAATCAATCATCACCAGCAATCCCCTTGTTTTACATTGAATCACTCATCACCAGCAATCTCCCTGTTTCACATTGAATCACTCATCACCAGCAATCACCCTGTTTTACATTGAATCAATCATCACCAGCAATCTTCCTGTTTCACATTGAATCAATCATCACTAGCAATCACCCTTATTTTATATTGAATCAATCATCACCAGCAATCTCCCTGTTTCACATTGAATCAATCATCACTAGCAATCACCCTTTTTTATATTGAATCAATCATCACCAGCAATCACACTGTTTTACATTGAATCAATCATCACCATCAATCTCCCTGTTTCACATTGAATCAATCATCACTAGCAATCACCCTTTTTTATATTGAATCAATCATCACCAGCAATCACACTGTTTTACATTGAATCAATCATCACCATCAATCCCTCTGTTTCACATTGAATCAATCATCACTAGCAATCACCCTTTTTTATATTGAATCAATCATCACCAGCAATCACACTGTTTCACATTAAATCAATCATCACCATGAATTCCCCTGTTTTATATTGAATCACTCATCACCAGCAATCACCCTTTTTTTACATTTAATCAATCATCACCAGCAATCCCCTTGTTTTTCATTGAATCACTCATCACCAGCAATCACCCTGTTTCACATTGAATCACTCATCACCAGCAATCCCCTTGTTTCACATTGAATCAATCATCACCAGCAATCCCCTTGTTTCACATTGAATCAATCATCACCAGCAATCCCCTTGTTTCACATTGAATCAATCATGTCCAGCAATCACCCTGTTTAACATTGAATCAATCATCACCAGCAATCCCCCTGTTTTACATTGAATCAATCATCACCAACAATCCCCCTGTTTTACATTGAATCACTCATCACCAGCAATCCCCCTGTTTTATATTGAATCACTCATCACCAGCAATCTCCCTGTTTCACATTGAATCAATCATCACTAGCAATCACCCTTATTTTATATTGAATCAATCATCACCAGCAATCACACTGTTTCACATTGAATCAATCATCACTATCAATCACCCTGTTTCACATTGAATCAATCATCACTAGCAATCACCCTTTTTTATATTGAATCAATCATCACCAGCAATCACACTGTTTCACATTGAATCAATCATCATCATCGATCCCCCTGTTTCACATTGAATCAATCATCACTAGCAATCACCCTTTTTTATATTGAATCAATCATCACCAGCAATCACACTGTTTCACATTAAATCAATCATCACCATGAATTCCCCTGTTTTACATCGAATCACTCATCTCCAGCAATCCCCCTGTTTTATATTGAATCACTCATCACCAGCAATCTGCCTGTTTTACATTGAATCACTCATCACCAGCAATCACCCTGTTTTACATTGAATCAATCATCACCAGCAATCCCCTTGTTTTACATTGAATCACTCATCACCAGCAATCTCCCTGTTTCACATTGAATCACTCATCACCAGCAATCACCCTGTTTTACATTGAATCAATCATCACCAGCAATCTTCCTGTTTCACATTGAATCAATCATCACTAGCAATCACCCTTATTTTATATTGAATCAATCATCACCAGCAATCTCCCTGTTTCACATTGAATCAATCATCACTAGCAATCACCCTTTTTTATATTGAATCAATCATCACCAGCAATCACACTGTTTTACATTGAATCAATCATCACCATCAATCTCCCTGTTTCACATTGAATCAATCATCACTAGCAATCACCCTTTTTTATATTGAATCAATCATCACCAGCAATCACACTGTTTTACATTGAATCAATCATCACCATCAATCCCTCTGTTTCACATTGAATCAATCATCACTAGCAATCACCCTTTTTTATATTGAATCAATCATCACCAGCAATCACACTGTTTCACATTAAATCAATCATCACCATGAATTCCCCTGTTTTATATTGAATCACTCATCACCAGCAATCACCCTTTTTTTACATTTAATCAATCATCACCAGCAATCCCCTTGTTTTTCATTGAATCACTCATCACCAGCAATCACCCTGTTTCACATTGAATCACTCATCACCAGCAATCCCCTTGTTTCACATTGAATCAATCATCACCAGCAATCCCCTTGTTTCACATTGAATCAATCATCACCAGCAATCCCCTTGTTTCACATTGAATCAATCATGTCCAGCAATCACCCTGTTTAACATTGAATCAATCATCACCAGCAATCCCCCTGTTTTACATTGAATCAATCATCACCAACAATCCCCCTGTTTTACATTGAATCACTCATCACCAGCAATCCCCCTGTTTTATATTGAATCACTCATCACCAGCAATCTCCCTGTTTCACATTGAATCAATCATCACTAGCAATCACCCTTATTTTATATTGAATCAATCATCACCAGCAATCACACTGTTTCACATTGAATCAATCATCACTATCAATCACCCTGTTTCACATTGAATCAATCATCACTAGCAATCACCCTTTTTTATATTGAATCAATCATCACCAGCAATCACACTGTTTCACATTGAATCAATCATCATCATCGATCCCCCTGTTTCACATTGAATCAATCATCACTAGCAATCACCCTTTTTTATATTGAATCAATCATCACCAGCAATCACACTGTTTCACATTAAATCAATCATCACCATGAATTCCCCTGTTTTACATCGAATCACTCATCTCCAGCAATCCCCCTGTTTTATATTGAATCACTCATCACCAGCAATCTGCCTGTTTTACATTGAATCACTCATCACCAGCAATCACCCTGTTTTACATTGAATCAATCATCACCAGCAATCCCCTTGTTTTACATTGAATCACTCATCACCAGCAATCTCCCTGTTTCACATTGAATCACTCATCACCAGCAATCACCCTGTTTTACATTGAATCAATCATCACCAGCAATCTTCCTGTTTCACATTGAATCAATCATCACTAGCAATCACCCTTATTTTATATTGAATCAATCATCACCAGCAATCTCCCTGTTTCACATTGAATCAATCATCACTAGCAATCACCCTTTTTTATATTGAATCAATCATCACCAGCAATCACACTGTTTTACATTGAATCAATCATCACCATCAATCTCCCTGTTTCACATTGAATCAATCATCACTAGCAATCACCCTTTTTTATATTGAATCAATCATCACCAGCAATCACACTGTTTTACATTGAATCAATCATCACCATCAATCCCTCTGTTTCACATTGAATCAATCATCACTAGCAATCACCCTTTTTTATATTGAATCAATCATCACCAGCAATCACACTGTTTCACATTAAATCAATCATCACCATGAATTCCCCTGTTTTATATTGAATCACTCATCACCAGCAATCACCCTTTTTTTACATTTAATCAATCATCACCAGCAATCCCCTTGTTTTTCATTGAATCACTCATCACCAGCAATCACCCTGTTTCACATTGAATCACTCATCACCAGCAATCCCCTTGTTTCACATTGAATCAATCATCACCAGCAATCCCCTTGTTTCACATTGAATCAATCATCACCAGCAATCCCCTTGTTTCACATTGAATCAATCATGTCCAGCAATCACCCTGTTTAACATTGAATCAATCATCACCAGCAATCCCCCTGTTTTACATTGAATCAATCATCACCAACAATCCCCCTGTTTTACATTGAATCACTCATCACCAGCAATCCCCCTGTTTTATATTGAATCACTCATCACCAGCAATCTCCCTGTTTCACATTGAATCAATCATCACTAGCAATCACCCTTATTTTATATTGAATCAATCATCACCAGCAATCACACTGTTTCACATTGAATCAATCATCACTATCAATCACCCTGTTTCACATTGAATCAATCATCACTAGCAATCACCCTTTTTTATATTGAATCAATCATCACCAGCAATCACACTGTTTCACATTGAATCAATCATCATCATCGATCCCCCTGTTTCACATTGAATCAATCATCACTAGCAATCACCCTTTTTTATATTGAATCAATCATCACCAGCAATCACACTGTTTCACATTAAATCAATCATCACCATGAATTCCCCTGTTTTACATCGAATCACTCATCTCCAGCAATCCCCCTGTTTTATATTGAATCACTCATCACCAGCAATCTGCCTGTTTTACATTGAATCACTCATCACCAGCAATCACCCTGTTTTACATTGAATCAATCATCACCAGCAATCCCCTTGTTTTACATTGAATCACTCATCACCAGCAATCTCCCTGTTTCACATTGAATCACTCATCACCAGCAATCACCCTGTTTTACATTGAATCAATCATCACCAGCAATCTTCCTGTTTCACATTGAATCAATCATCACTAGCAATCACCCTTATTTTATATTGAATCAATCATCACCAGCAATCTCCCTGTTTCACATTGAATCAATCATCACTAGCAATCACCCTTTTTTATATTGAATCAATCATCACCAGCAATCACACTGTTTTACATTGAATCAATCATCACCATCAATCTCCCTGTTTCACATTGAATCAATCATCACTAGCAATCACCCTTTTTTATATTGAATCAATCATCACCAGCAATCACACTGTTTTACATTGAATCAATCATCACCATCAATCCCTCTGTTTCACATTGAATCAATCATCACTAGCAATCACCCTTTTTTATATTGAATCAATCATCACCAGCAATCACACTGTTTCACATTAAATCAATCATCACCATGAATTCCCCTGTTTTATATTGAATCACTCATCACCAGCAATCACCCTTTTTTTACATTTAATCAATCATCACCAGCAATCCCCTTGTTTTTCATTGAATCACTCATCACCAGCAATCACCCTGTTTCACATTGAATCACTCATCACCAGCAATCCCCTTGTTTCACATTGAATCAATCATCACCAGCAATCCCCTTGTTTCACATTGAATCAATCATCACCAGCAATCCCCTTGTTTCACATTGAATCAATCATGTCCAGCAATCACCCTGTTTAACATTGAATCAATCATCACCAGCAATCCCCCTGTTTTACATTGAATCAATCATCACCAACAATCCCCCTGTTTTACATTGAATCACTCATCACCAGCAATCCCCCTGTTTTATATTGAATCACTCATCACCAGCAATCTCCCTGTTTTACATCGAATCACTCATCTCCAGCAATCCCCCTGTTTTATATTGAATCACTCATCACCAGCAATCACCCTGTTTTACATTGAATCAATCATCACCAGCAATCACCCTGTTTTATATTGAATCACTCACCAACAGCAATCCCCTTGTTTCACATTGAATCACACATCACAGACACCAGTAATCACCCTGTTCCACATTGAATCACTCATCACCAGCAATCCCCTTGTTTCACATTGAATCAATCATCACCAGCAATCCCCTTGTTTCACATTGAATCAATCATCACCAGCAATCCCCTTGTTTCACATTGAATCAATCATGTCCAGCAATCACCCTGTTTAACATTGAATCAATCATCACCAGCAATCCCCCTGTTTTACATTGAATCAATCATCACCAACAATCCCCCTGTTTTACATTGAATCAATCATCACCAGCAATCACCCTGTTTTATATTGAATCACTGATCACCAGCAATCCCCTACTTCCTCATTGAATCACACACTACCTATCAACCAATACCACATCGAATCACTCATCAACATCAATCACCATGTTCCACATTGAATCACTCATCACCACCAATCACCCTGTTCCATATTGAATTATTTATCACCAGCAATCACCCTGTTCCACATTGAATAATCACAAGCAATCCCCCAGTTTAACATTGAATCACTCATCACCAGCAATCCCCTACTTCCAAATTGAAACACACATCACCAGCAATCACCCTGTTTCACATTAAATCTCTGATCACCACCAATCAACCTATCCCACATTGCATCACTCATTACCATCAATCACCCTGATCCACATTGAATTATTTATCATCAGCAATCCCCTTATTCCACATTGAATAATCACAAGCTATCTCCATATTCGATATTTAATCACTCATCACTAGTAATCACCCTGTTCCACATTGAATCATTTATCACCAGCAATCCCCTTATTCCACATTGAATAATCACAAGCTATCTCCATATTTGACTTTGAATAACTCATCACTAGTAATCACCCTGTTCCACATTGAATCATTTATTACCAGCAATTACCCTGTTCAAAATTGAATCACTCATCACCAGATTGAGTGATTTTTAAATGATTCAGCTTTTATAAAAGTAAAAACATGTGGAATAATTTCTAATCAGAAAACTCTCCACCAGAGACAAAATGCTGTAGAACTATGAAAAATGTAAGCTGTAGAAGCAATGCATAAACAAATATAGAGATATGTGGGACCAAAGGACAAGACTGTAAACAACTACAAGACACTTTATAGCCTTCAACAATAAGTAAATTCCATGTATGTATATGTAAATTCTGTGAAAACAGAACACATTAAACTATTATTTGTATTTATTATTTCTTTTGGAAAAATTGAGTGCAACTATAACAAAATAGATGCACTATAGTAGTTGACTTCATGACTATTCTGTTGACTTCATTTACTTCATGACTATTCTGTTGACTTCATGACTATTCTGTTGACTTCATTTACTTCATGACTATTCTGTTGACTTCATGACTATTCTGTTGACTTCATTTACTTCATGACTATTCTGTTGACTTCATTTACTTCATGACTATTCTGTTGACTTCATGACTATTCTGTTGACCTCATGACTATTATGTTGACTTCATGACTATTCTGTTGACTTCATGACTATTCTGTTGACTTCATGACTATTCTGTTGACTTCATGACTATTCTGTTGACTTCATGACTATTCTGTTGACTTCGTAACTATTCTGTTGACTTCATGACTATTCCGTTGACTTTGTGACTATTCTGTTGACTTCGTGACTATTCTGTTTACTTCATGACTATTCTGTTGACTCCGTGACTATTCTGTTGACTTTGTGACTATTCTGTTGACTTCATGACTATTCTGTTGACTTCGTGACTATTCTGTTGACTTCATGACTATTCTATTGACTTCATGACTATTCTGTTGACTTCATGACTATTCTGACTATTCTGTTGACTTCGTGACTATTCTGTTGACTTTGTGACTATTCTATTGACTTCACGACTATTCTGTTGACTTCATGACTATTTGTTGACTTCGTGACTATTCTGTTGACTTCATGACTATGACTATTCTGATGACTTCATGACTATTCTGTTTACTTCATGACTATTCTGTTGACTTCATGACTATTCTGTTGACTTCGTGACTATTCTGTTGACTTCATGACTATTCTGTTGACTTCGTGACTATTCTGTTGACTTCATGACTATTCTGTTGACTTCGTGACTATTCTGTTGACTTCATGACTATTCTGACTATTCTGTTGACTTCATGACTATTCTGTTGACTTTATGACGATTTTGTTGACTTGATGACTATAATGTTGACTTCGTGACTATTCTGTTGACTTCATGACTATTCTGTTGACTTCATGACTATTCTGTTGACTTCATGACTATTCAGACTATTCTGTTGACTTCATGACTATTCAGACTATTCTGTTGACTTCATGACTATTCTGTTGACTTCGTGACTATTCTGTTGATTTCATGACTATTCTGTTGACTTCATGACTATTCTGTTGACTTCGTGACTTTTCTGTTTACTTCATGACTATTCTGTTGACTTCATGACTATGACTATTCTGTTGACTTCATGACTATGACTATTCTGTTGACTTCATGACTATGACTATTCTGTTGACTTCATTACTATTCTGTTGACTTCATTACTATTCTGTTGACTTTGTGACTATTCTGTTGACTTCATGACTATTCTGTTGACTTCATGACTATTCTGTTTACTTCGTGACTATTCTGTTGACTTCGTGACTATTCTGTTGACTTCATGACTATTCTGACTATTCTGTTGACTTCATGACTATTCTGTTGACTTTATGATTATTCTGTTGACTTCATGACTATTCTGTTGACTTCGTGACTATTCTGTTGACTTCATGACTATTCTGTTGACCTCATGACTATTCTGTTGACCTCATGACTATTCTGTTGACTTCATGACTATTCTGTTGACTTCATAACTATTCTGTTGACTTCATGAATATTCTGACTATTATGTTGACTTTATGACTATTCTGTTGACCTCATGACTATTCTTTTTACTTCATGACTATTCTGTTGACTTCATGACTTTTTTGTTTACTTCATGACTATTCTGTTGACTTCATGACTATTCTGTTGACTTCATGACTATTCTGTTGCCTTCATAACTATTCTGTTGACTTCATGACTGTTCTGTTGACTTCATGACTATTCTGACTATTCTGTTGACTTCATGACTATTCTGTTGACTTCATGACTATTCTGACTATTCTGTTGACTTCGTGACTATTCTGTTGACTTCGTGACTATTCTGTTGACTTCACGACTATTCTGTTGACTTCATGACTATTCTGTTGACTTCGTGACTATTCTGTTGACTTCACGACTATTCTGTTGACTTCATGACTATTTGTTGACTTCGTGACTATTCTGTTTACTTCATGACTATTATGTTGACTTCATGACTATGACTATTCTGTTGACCTTATGACTATTCTGTTTACTTCATGAGTATTCTGTTGACTTCATGACTATTCTGTTGACTTCATGACTATTCTGTTGACTTCGTGACTATTCTGTTGACTTCATGATTATTCTGTTGACTTCGTGACTATTCTGTTGACTTCATGACTATTCTGTTGACTTCATGACTATTCTGTTGACTTCATGACTATTCTGACTATTCTGTTGACTTCATGACTATTCTGTTGACTTTATGAATATTCTGTTGACTTGATGACTATTCTGTTGACTTCATGACTATTCTGTTGACTTCGTGACTATTCTGTTGACTTCATGACTATTCTGTTGACTTCGTGACTATTCTGTTGACTTCATGACTATTCTGTTGACTTCATGACTATTCTGTTGACTTCATGACTATTCTGACTATTCTGTTGACTTCATGACTATTCTGTTGACTTTATAAATATTCTGTTGACTTGATGACTATTCTGTTGACTTCATGACTATTCTGTTGACTTCGTGACTATTCTGTTGACTTCATGACTATTCTGTTGACTTCATGACTATTCAGACTATTCTGTTGACTTCATGACTATTCTGTTGACTTCATGACTATTCAGACTATTCTGTTGACTTCATGACTATTCTGTTGACTTCATGACTATTCTGTTGACTTCGTGACTATTCTGTTTACTTCATGACTATTTTATCGACTTCATGACTATGACTTCTGTTGACTTCATGACTATTCTGTTGACTTCATGACTATGACTATTCTGTTGACTTCATGACTATTCTGTTGACTTCATGACTATTCTGTTGACTTCATGACTATTCTGTTGACTTCATGACTATTCTGTTGACTTCGTGACTATTCTGTTGACTTCATGACTATTCTGTTGACCTCATGACTATTCTGTTGACTTCGTGACTATTCTGTTGACTTCATGACTATTCTGTTGACTTCATGACTATTCTGTTGACTTCATGACTATTCTGTTGACTTCAAAACTATTCTGTTGACTTCATGACTATTCTGTTGACTTTATGATTATTCTGTTGACTTCATGACTATTCTGTTGACTTCGTGACTATTCTGTTGACTTCATGACTATTCTGTTGACTTCATTACTATTCTGTTGACTTCGTGACTATTCTGTTTACTTCATGACTATTTTATTGACTTCATGACTATGACTTCTGTTGACTTCATGACTATTCTGTTGACTTCATGACTATGACTATTCTGTTGACTTCATGACTATTCTGTTGACTTCATGACTATTCTGTTGACTTCATGACTATTCTGTTGCCTTCATGACTGTTCTGTTGACTTCATGACTATTCTGACTATTCTGTTGACTTCATGACTATTCTGTTGACTTCATGACTATTCTGTTGACTTCGTGACTATTCTGTTGACTTCATGACTATTCTGTTGACTTCATGACTATTCTGTTGACTTTGTGACTATTCTGTTGACTTCATGACTATTCTCAATTTCTGTTTACTTCATGACTATTCTGTTGACTTCATGACTATTCTGACTATTCTGTTGACTTCATGACTATTCTATTGACTTCGTGACTATTCTGTTGACTTCATGACTATTCTGTTGACTTCATGACTATTCTGTTGACTTCGTGACTATTCTGTTTACTTCATGACTATTTTATTGACTTCATGACTATGACTTCTGTTGACTTCAAAACTATTCTGTTGACTTCATGACTATGACTATTCTGTTGACTTCATGACTATTCTGTTGACTTCATGACTATTCTGTTGACTTCATGACTATTCTGTTGACTTCATGACTATTCTGTTGCCTTCATGACTGTTCTGTTGACTTCATGACTATTCTGACTATTCTGTTGACTTCATGACTATTCTGTTGACTTCATGACTATTCTGTTGACTTCGTGACTATTCTGTTGACTTCATGACTATTCTGTTGACTTCATGACTATTCTGTTGACTTTGTGACTATTCTGTTGACTTCATGACTATTCTCAATTTCTGTTTACTTCATGACTATTCTGTTGACTTCATGACTATTCTGACTATTCTGTTGACTTCATGACTATTCTGTTGACTTCGTGACTATTCTGTTGACTTCATGACTATTCTGTTGACTTCATGACTATTCTGTTGACTTCATGACTATTCTGACTATTCTGTTTACCTCATGACTATTCTGTTTACTTCATGACTATTCTGTTGACTTCATGACTATTCTGTTGACTTCATGACTATTCTGTTTACTTCATGACTTTTCTGTTTACTTCATGACTATTCTGTTGACTTCATGACTATTCTGACTACTCTGTTTACTTCATGAATATTCTGTTTACTTCATGACTATTCTGTTTAATTGTACAATAAACGTTATTGCTTTTTGTCCACCATCATATTGTACTGGACGGACATCACACAGGTTCCCTTTAAATTTTGCCGTCATAATACAAAATATCTGATGCCACAATGGAAAAGTGATTGTTGTATGACGTCAATAGTTTTAAGCGGAGCACACATTCTTTGTACATGTGTGATAGTGAATGATGCTTTGAACAGTTGAAACGTGATTGATTATACTTTATTTTCAGTGTTTCACTACTGTCAAAATGGTAACACACAGACAATACATAACGAGACTAGTGGTACTATCAGAACAATCCTTTCTGGTAAAAATTTCTATGACGACAACTTGAACTGTGGTTGGTTGATTGATGGAGGCGTGGGTAAACTGATTCAGCTGTCAATCACACATGTCAATCTACAATTAGCACCATCCTACTCCTCATGTGGGACATATGATCATCTCTCTATAATGGATGGTAAATATAACTTATTTTAATATCTGAAAACTTCTTGTTTTGCCTCAGATATCTATTGTAAATAAAATGGCGTACTGTATAGCAGGATATTTTCGCTTTTGTGAATGGAATAAAAGCATCAAAATATTTTCTGTCAAATTAAAAGTGCACATGCAAAAGTATTGATAAAAGTTTTGAATCTGCCAAAATAATAACGGCCAAAATATACCTTATTGAAAATCGCGAAATTTTACAGCTGCAAAAAATAACCCACTATACGGCATATCCTGTAGCTTGTTATAAGTACTTAATTGAATAATAGACCAAATTTAAAATATGAAAATATTTATTCTATAATTAACCCATCATGAGAAGCTCATTTCATTCTAAAACTGTCTGCCTGATTATGGAAATTTCATAGCTTAACATTGAAATTGGACAGCATACATAAAATTTTGACACAGGCTCCATAATATTTGTTGTTTTGTTAGTATATCTGGATTACACTACATACATGCACTTGTATAATATACAGAATATTTGAAGTATTTATTTACAATAATTTGAAATGATTTTTAGGTGATGCTACAGTAACTGAAGCCATAACATCAATATGTGGACACAGGAATCCATATGAAGTACTCAGCTCAGGACGCTATCTCTATCTCAAATTCTACTCAAATGACAAAAACTTCTATGATCATTCTGGAATCACAGTTAATTTCCAAGTTTTCAGTATGTAAAATGTTGTTTTGAATATTCAGTGTTTGTCTATAAATGTAATGTTTTTTATGTACATACCATATAATGAAATCATTTTTCCAAACTGTAGCTTGGACATATAAAATTAACCTTGAATTGCGCTATATCTGCCAAGTTGGTTAATTTTTATGCCCCTGATGTCCGTACTTCCCCAATTTTTTTTCTATTCTCTTACTTTAAGTTTGCCTCAACCCAAATGTTATAAAACTTATATACAATGCTTATAACCACAAAACACGGATCAACTTGAAATTGGGTGGTTTCACTTTTAATGTTCATGAGTTATGACCCATATGAATTTAAAAATTGCTAAATCTGTTGTTTTCCCTTCTCTAACTTTAATTTGCCTCAACCAAATGTTATGAAATGTATACACAATGCTTATGATCATAAAACAGTCTTAAAGAAGTGAATCCTGCATATGTATGTGGAAGTTGACTCACCCATAGGCCATAGTTATACATTCTCCATTTATTTTTTATTATTAGTATATTCCTTTTAAATTATCTCTGATGTAGTATGTAGTATGTATATATGAAATATTTTATGACTACAATCCTTTTTGTATAAGTCAACACTGTTAATTCCTTGATGAATTTTGTATGTAAACATAATCATGGTGAAATTATTTTGGTAAACTCTGTCTTTTATCTTGATGGGATATAAGTGTCCATTGTCATATTTTTTATTATTAACCTGAATTCCTCATCTATTTACCCTTGCAGATGAAAATGAGTGTCCCCCTGACTGGACAAACCTGACCACTACTGACCAGTGTTTTAGAATAAGACAGTCTCCTGCAGCCGGAGTAGACTGGAACTCTGCCTACGATAACTGTATGTTTAGCCAGGCCAACTTAGCTATCATAAATCACCATCAAGTCTTTGATCAATTAAGAGGTAATGTATTACTGTGGTATGACTCTGCCTACGATAACTGTATGTTTAGCCAGGCCAACCTAGCTATTATAAATCACCACCAAGTCTTTGATCAATTAAGAGGTAATGTATTACTGTGGTATAACTCTGCCTATGATAACTGTATGTTTAGCCAGGCCAACCTAGCTATCATAAATCACCATCAAGTCTTTGATCAATTAAGAGGTAATGTATTACTGTGGTATAACTCTGCCTATGATAACTGTATGTTTAGCCAGTCTAACTTAGCTATTATAAATCACCATCAAGTCTTTGATCAATTAAGAGGTAATGTATTACTGTGGTATAACTCTGCCTATGATAACTGTATGTTTAGCCAGGCCAACCTAGCTATCATAAATCACCATCAAGTCTTTAATCAATTAAGAGGTAATGTATTACTGTGGTATAACTCTGCCTACGATAACTGTATGTTTAGCCAGGCCAACCTAGCTATCATAAATCACCATCAAGTCTTTAATCAATTAAGAGGTAATGTATTACTGTGGTATAACTCTGCCTACGATAACTGTATGTTTAGCCAGGCCAACCTAGCTATCATAAATCACCATCAAGTCTTTGACCAATTAAGAGGTAATGTATTACTGTGGTATAACTCTGCCTACGATAACTGTATGTTTAGCCAGGC
Source organism: Mytilus trossulus (assembly GCF_036588685.1). NCBI lineage: Eukaryota > Metazoa > Mollusca > Bivalvia > Mytilida > Mytilidae > Mytilus > Mytilus trossulus. The sequence goes on from NC_086378.1 coordinate 2,420,710, forward strand.
CAACCAAGCTATCATAAATCACCATCAAGTCTTTGATCAATTAAGAGGTAATGTATTACTGTGGTATAACTCTGCCTACGATAACTGTATGTTTAGCCAGGCCAACCTAGCTATCATAAATCAACATCAAGTCTTTGATCAATTAAGAGGTAATGTATTACTGTGGTATAACTCTGCCTATGATAACTGTATGTTTAGCCAGGCCAACCTAGCTATCATAAATCACCATCAAGTCTTTGATCAATTAAGAGGTAATGTATTACTGTGGTATAACTCTGTCTACGATAACTGTATGTTTAGCCAGGCTAACTTAGCTATCATAAATCACCATCAAGTCTTTGACCAATTAAGAGGTAATGTATTACTGTGGTATAACTCTGCCTATGATAACTGTATGTTTAGCCAGGCCAACCTAGCTATCATAAATCACCATCAAGTCTTTGATCAATTAAGAGGTAATGTATTACTGTGGTATAACTCTGCCTACGATAACTGTATGTTTAGCCAGGCCAACTTAGCTATCATAAATCACCATCAAGTCTTTGACCAATTAAGAGGTAATGTATTACTGTGGTATAACTCTGCCTATGATAACTGTATGTTTAGCCAGGCCAACCTAGCTATCATAAATCACCATCAAGTCTTTGATCAATTAAGAGGTAATGTATTACTGTGGTATAACTCTGCCTATGATAACTGTATGTTTAGCCAGGCCAACCTAGCTATCATAAATCACCATCAAGTCTTTGATCAATTAAGAAGTAATGTATTACTGTGGTATAACTCTGCCTACGATAACTGTATGTTTAGCCAGGCTAACCTAGCTATCATAAATCACCATCAAGTCTTTGATCAATTAAGAGGTAATGTATTACTGTGGTATAACTCTGCCTATGATAACTGTATGTTTAGCCAGGCTAACTTAGCTATCATAAATCACCATCAAGTCTTTGATCAATTAAGAGGTAATGTATTACTGTGGTATAACTCTGCCTATGATAACTGTATGTTTAGCCAGGCCAACCTAGCTATCATAAATCAACATCAAGTCTTTGATCAATTAAGAGGTAATGTATTACTGTGGTATAACTCTGCCTATGATAACTGTATGTTTAGCCAGGCTAACCTATCTATTTTAAATCACCATCAAGTCTTTGATCAATTAAGAGGTAATGTATTACTGTGGTATAACTCTGCCTATGATAACTGTATGTTTAGCCAGGCTAACTTAGCTATTATAAATCACCATCAAGTCTTTGGTCAATTAAGAGGTAATGTATTACTGTGGTATAACTCTGCCTATGATAACTGTATGTTTAGCCAGGCTAACTTAGCTATCATAAATCACCATCAAGTCTTTGATCAATTAAGAGGTAATGTATTACTGTGGTATAACTCTGCCTATGATAACTGTATGTTTAGCCAGGCTAACTTAGCTATCATAAATCACCATCAAGTCTTTGATTAATTAAGAGGTAATGTATTACTGTGGTATAACTCTGACTATGATAACTGTATGTTTAGCCAGGCCAACCTAGCTATTATAAATCACCATCAAGTCTTTGATCAATTAAGAGGTAATGTATTACTGTGGTATAACTCTGCCTATGATAACTGTATGTTTAGCCAGGCCAACCTAGCTATCATAAATCACCATCAAGTCTTTAATCAATTAAGAGGTAATGTATTACTGTGGTATAACTCTGCCTACGATAACTGTATGTTTAGCCAGGCCAACCTAGCTATCATAAATCACCATCAAGTCTTTAATCAATTAAGAGGTAATGTATTACTGTGGTATAACTCTGCCTACGATAACTGTATGTTTAGCCAGGCCAACCTAGCTATCATAAATCACCATCAAGTCTTTGACCAATTAAGAGGTAATGTATTACTGTGGTATAACTCTGCCTACGATAACTGTATGTTTAGCCAGGCCAACCTAGCTATCATCAATCACCATCAAGTCTTTGATCAATTAAGAGGTAATGTATTACTGGGGTATAACTCTGCCTACGATAACTGTATGTTTAGCCAGGCCAACCTAGCTATCATAAATCAACATCAAGTCTTTGATCAATTAAGAGGTAATGTATTACTGTGGTATAACTCTGCCTATGATAACTGTATGTTTAGCCAGGCCAACTTAGCTATTATAAATCACCATCAAGTCTTTGATCAATTAAGAGGTAATGTATTACTGTGGTATAACTCTGCCTACGATAACTGTATGTTTAGCCAGGCCAACCTAGCTATCATAAATCACCATCAAGTCTTTGATCAATTAAGAGGTAATGTATTACTGTGGTATAACTCTGCCTACGATAACTGTATGTTTAGCCAGGCTAACTTAGCTATCATAAATCACCATCAAGTCTTTGATCAATTAAGAGGTAATGTATTACTGTGGTATAACTCTGCCTATGATAACTGTATGTTTAGCCAGGCCAACCTAGCTATCATCAATCACCATCAAGTCTTTGATCAATTAAGAGGTAATGTATTACTGGGGTATAACTCTGCCTATGATAACTGTATGTTTAGCCAGGCTAACTTAGCTATCATAAATCACCATCAAGTCTTTGACCAATTAAGAGGTAATGTATTACTGTGGTATAACTCTGCCTACGATAACTGTATGTTTAGCCAGGCTAACTTAGCTATCATAAATCACCATCAAGTCTTTGACCAATTAAGAGGTAATGTATTACTGTGGTATAACTCTGCCTACGATAACTGTATGTTTAGCCAGGCTAACTTAGCTATCATAAATCACCATCAAGTCTTTGATCAATTAAGAGGTAATGTATTACTGTGGTATAACTCTGCCTATGATAACTGTATGTTTAGCCAGGCCAACTATGCTATCATAAATCACCATCAAGTCTTTGATCAATTTAGAGGTAATGTATTACTGTGGTATAATATTTCTGTTTATTGAAAAATGATATATTCCGTAAACATTTATCATTTAGGGAGCAAATTTAACTCTTGCTTTAATGATTTGAAATACACAACAATTCATGTAAATATCTGTGTGAACAGTATATATTTAAGGTATATAGGAGAAGATGTGGTATGATTGCCAATCAGACAACACTTCACAACATACCAGATGACACAGAAATAAAAAAAACTATAGGTCACTGTATGGCTTTCAACAATGAGTAAAGCCCATACCACAGCTATAAAAGGCCTGAAAATGACAAATATAAAACAATTCAAACAGGAAAACACTTTAATATCAACAATTAATTTAGGTACAATCAGTTCAGCAATTAAGAAATGTGATCTTTTCAATGGCTTATGTAGTGTGTAGAGCTATGTCAACAGTTTTTACCTACAGCGATCTTTTTATTTCTTTTTAGCTCATGCACAAAATGCATCTGTAAGATCTACCTACATCCATCTATGTATTTCTTTTTAGCTCATGCACAAAATGTATCTGTGGGATCTGCATGGATTGGACTTACTGATATTGAAACAGAAGGAAAATTTAAATGGTTAGACAACACTTATTTAGCTAGTTGGATAAGGTATATTAACTTTTAATAACACAGGCGCGGTCAAGAGGGGGTCCGGGGGTTGGAACCCCCTTTTTTGGATGATCAATGCATTTGAATGGAGACATGTAATTGGAACCCCCCTTTGTCCTGGGTTAGGAACCCCACCTTTTTAAAACGGCTGGATCAGCCCCTGTAACATGATATATCAATGAAACAAATGAAAGAAAATCATCAATTCAGGATTTAATGATATTCCACACTTTTGGATGAAAATAGTAAAATTATTAAAATGCATACATCTTTTTAATGTCTGTTTCAGCATTTATCCATTATCTTTCGAATTTTCTTTAAAAATAAAATACATAAAAATTACACAAAATACCTGTAAACAATCAAAGCAAACAAAGTATAATCTGATTCAGTAATATTATCTTTTGGCAAAGTAAGTTACTTTTAAAGGCTCAAATGATGAAATCACTAAATCAGTTCTGTCAAATTAGATGTAAAACTTATTCCAGCCACGATAATTATGGAAACTAAAATTAAATTATTTCATTTCAGATTTGATGGTAACAATGATGATTTTTTTTTTTTTTCATTTCAGAACTGAGGGTAACAATGGTGATAGTGACTGTGGAATATTTAATTTTAATACTCAAAAATTTCAATTTAAAGAATGTGAAAGAGACAAACACTTAGCAGTTTGTCAGAGAAATAAAGGTAAATATGTTTTATTATTTTGTTATAAGTTGATGTCCTAGACCAATAAGTGAATGTATTCAAAATTTTGGATATTGGTATTTCCTGCCATATATTTAAATAATTTAATGTTTTAGGATATTCAGTGTTCAAGCCATTTTCCATCTCTCTGGGATGTTTGAAAGGGCATATATGCATTATTCCTTAAAAATGTTTTCAAATTCATAAATTTAGACAACAATACACATAATTGATTTCTTTTATTTAATATTTTAACCGATTATATACTTGCTGATTTGAAGAGAGTCAATAAGTTTGACACCTCTTACTTTCTTGTACCATCATTAATTTGTAATACTGTTTGTTTTTTTCTTACAGTGAACAAAACAAGTATATTTTCAATACCAGTAGAGAAGGAAAAAGAAAGTAAGTAAAAACATACTAAATCTTACATGAAAACTCACCTCTGTATTCAAAACACTGCAAATTGAATCAAGCACTTATGATGTACTGTATAATGATATTTGAAAGCAGTAAGAATTACCCTAGCTACCTATCTGTAACTAAGCTTAAAGAAAGCCACCATTTTGAATTCTGGAATTAATTGATAAACTGATTTCTACTTCTATAAACCAAAAAACGCCTTACGTTTTATAGAAGCAAAATTTTTAGTTTCACAAAGAGAATGAAGATTTTTGGAAATTTCAGCTTATGAAATTCTTAAACTGAAAAATCAATATCCAAATAAAAAATATTTATCAAAGCTTAAAATACAGTACAGCTTTCTAGTTATCTGATGGCTCTGTTTACTTTTACTCAAAAGATTAAATATGAGAATTCTGAAACCAATAAGTCTATTCTATTGTGCTCTGAAATTAGAAAGTAATGTCCTTCTCACTTTGTGATAGTCTTCCTGATTTCATGTTTTACCATTCACAAACTCACCTGTGTAGAATAGGGTTGTTGAGGTTAAAGGTTATGCTAGCAGGCACTGATCCAGAGGGGGGGTTTCGGGGGGTTAGAATCCCCCTTGTTTTGGACGATCAATGCATTTGAATGGGGACATGTAATTGGAACCCCCCTTTTATCCTAGGTTAGGAACCCCCCTTTTTAAAATGGCTGGATCCGCCCCTGGCTAGCTTGATGTAAAGGAAATGCTAGAGTGTTTAAAAAAGGGTATTATGTATAGTTCAAATATTTCTAGTGATACACTAGGTGTTCTTACTTTCCTCCAAGAATTGAACCACTTTTAGTTTTAAACCTATCTGAGACTTATAAATGAGGGGTTATTTTTTTGCTAGGATAAATAAGTATGAATTTTTAACTATTCTATTGTATGATTTTGTCATTCTGTATCTACAATAAGTGTTTTGCATGTAATCCATGTATGGTGGTTGCTTTAGCTACATATATATCTGCTTTTCTTATTTACATGCAAATTTAATTTTGTCTTCAAGATAAAAATGCAGATCTAGACATTTTACAAAGTATACTATAACAGATTCAAAAAAAAAAAGTACACTTCAGAGATTACACATAATACACCCAATTTTACATATAAAAGTGGAAATTAAGGTGGTACCCAACACTTTCACTAAAATGAATTTGGCCGTTTAATTCTCATAAAATCTTAACAGGGTATTAACTTTGACCTTTTGACAAAATATAAAACTTTCAAAAAATTTTAACCAACTGTTTTGTCAAAACGGATTTATATAAGCTAAGAGCTTGTTTCTGGATCCTATTAATTATTTTACTTGTATTATTATGTAAATGCCTATGTATGTACCTGAATATAATTAATAAAATATGTTTACACTAACTGTTTTGTCAGAAAAAATACACTGGTTATATAGCAGTTTGACATACACTTATTTTGATCATTGAGAAGCTTAATATTCCCTTATGAACACAACGTCATTAAAACCTTGTGATGATTTTACAGAGTTATCTCCCTGTAGTGTTAGGTACCACCTGAAGCAAAAATCAATAATGTAAATTCAGAAATTAAACTCACATTTTGAAATTTTTCACATGAATTAAACAGCATTTTTCTCATTATCGCATGAATTAAAATCGCATTTTAGTATAAAATGACAAAATTGCAAATATAGATGCTTGCAATAATTTCTAAATTACAGTATTAAAATGAAAAAGGCCAAGTCAATAATATTATGCATTTTGAAATGATTTTTAAGCTATATATATCTTCCTGTACCATACATTTATGAAGTTTAGACCATAAATTGAATTTCATATAATGTGACCTGCATTCCAGTATTCTTTGTTTCATCTATTATGATCTGTTTTGTGTATAATGTGTGAGTTGATTATAAAGTGGCTAGCATCAATACCTATAATGATAGGAGGACCTTACTATATTAGTGGTCTATGTCTTAGTTCAGGAATCCTAAAACTTTAAGACCAAAGTTAATTTAAATCATATTTTGAAATCAAGGACATAGGAAAAAGGTTGTTGGGATTGTAGTGTTTATATCAGTGCATAAATTCCTCATTAAATTTAGCTTAGTTGATAATCTTTTTATGAATGAAATATTCAACAGGGAATTAGTCGATTTTTTTGGAAAGGGGGGGGGGGGGGGTGAAAAACTAGTGATTTTTTACTAAAGAAAGAGCATTAAACTGCTCATTATAACAAAAACATTCTGTTCTTCTATATAAAAAATAAGCATGTTTTAAGTATTTATCTCCTTCAAACCAATTAATAGCAATCTAAAGTCCATTTTTATTTTTAAATTTCAGAGAAAGTGGAGCATTTTAATATAAGAGTAATCCTGATTATTGTGGGTATTGTGCTAGCCATTATTATTGTCGTCTCTATCATTATGTGTAAGAGAAAGAGGAAGCATAGATATAATCAGGCACATGGCTCAGTAGAAATGGATTCTGTACATGACGAGGAAGAGACACCTAGACTAGTCTCTACAAACTATACAGAACGTCCAGAGATGAACAATAAAACATCTCTACCAGAAGGCACCATTCAGCCCTCAGCTCCTCCATCTTATGAACATGTGATGGGCGGCCATGCTTGATCATGACAATGTGTTATTTATTGTTAATGGTGCTATCCTAGAAAACATCTCAAATAGCGATATATCACCAAACCACAGGTCTATAGAAACTTGATCTAGGACTTTATTGTTGATTCTGCTATCCTAGAAAACAACATCCCAAATATATCACAAAAGGGCAGATTTATAATGAATCAGAAAATCCATCCTAAATATATCACCAAACTACAGGTCTAAAGAAACTGGATCTAGATGATGACCATATGTCCTTTATAGTCTGTTATTGTTAATTAGTGCCTATGTTCGTTATAAAGCTGTCTTTAAGATCACAAGAAATCCATCCTAAATATATCACCAAGAGAAGGCCTATGGAAGCTTATACATGTATTACTTAAACCTTCATACGGCCAAACAAAATATACTTGTGAACATGCTGAAATTGTATGTTGAAATTTTACCTAACACCTATCTGTTACTGTATACTTCATTCTACCAAAATTGTACAGATTTTTCTTGAGGACAAGAAGTTCTGCACCAGCTGTTATTGTTTGCTCCGATATATTTTTGTGCAGTCTTTTTCCAAATCATGCACTTTACCATTTATGTGTATATTATTTGGAGACTGCAGACAACATTTTGAACATATTAAACTCCATTCTTAAGGTTAATTATAGTATAACCAATCGCCGTATTTGAATATAAAAAATAAGACAACGCGTGACCGAATGACGCATGGATAAAACGAGTGTGCAGCAGGAGTTTAATCCATACAATTCGGTCACAAGTTGTCGTATTTTTTATATTCAAATACGGCGATTAGTTATACTTTTTATTACATTGGCTAATGGCTTTTTTTTTATGAAATTAAATTTATTAATGTAGAAAATGTAAGGAACTATATGTTTTTCCTACACATTCACAATTTGTTTTGATCCAACGTTATTGGCGTCTTGACAACGCCTATTGTTGTATGACGTCAGAGAGTGAAATAACCACATTTATTTCACATGTGAAATTATCGTTTTTTATCTAACTGGTAAATCAATTAAATTTATTGCAACCAATGTAATAATTAATATAATGCTCAATATTACACACCTCATTGCTCAATAGTCTAGTGAATAGTAATCTATTTATAGACTATAGAATTATGTTTTTTGTATATTAGATATTTCATTATAGTACAAAAATTAATAATAGTTGACAAAAGCATATTTGGACATCTCTCTGCATCCACACACCCTTTCCAAACATAAAAAGCTTGTGGATTCATTATTTTACTGGGTGGTAATTTCAAAAAACTCTGAGATAACTGAAAACAAAATAATTTTTATTTATTATTAGTAGTTGTAACCAAGGATTGTAATTTATGTGATTTTGAGATAAGTTAAGAATTGATATGAGATCCTAAAAATAATTAGAATGAAACTGAGGTTACATTCCTTGTTTTCAAACGATAGTTTGAAATTTTTTGACAACTTTAATCATTTTCATAAACTAATATCTTTTTAAATAAAACAGTCAAATTGTGTTTGAATAAAAGTGCTTACAAATTTATATTTCAGCAATTATCTCCCTTGTAACTTAATTGTCTCCCATTAAAAACTGAATAATTTTAAAGTAGTTAATATTGTTGGTTTATAATTTTGAGATATTTATATGTGCAATAGATGTGTTTATGATAGAAATATAACTTGATGAGTGGAAAGATTTTATTTATTGTTGACAATTCTTGGCATTTATTGAAACTTGTATTGAATTTGTACATGTATATTTGTTATTGTTTTGTAATTTTCCACCTCATACCTCAGTTTTGTAATAAAGACAGTTTTATATGATGTTTATATTGTATGTTTGTATTTTTTCTGTGAATAGTGAGTTATTCCTTTACATATCAACATATCCATTATTGCATTAGGCCCAACCTTATTAAATGTGATTACAATAAGGCATTTTCTCAAGTTTGATGCTTCTGCAAGTAATATTTATATTTTTTAGCTCACCTGGCCCAAAGGGCCAAGTGAGCTTTTCTCATCACTTGGCGTCCGTCCTCGTCCTGCGTCCGGCGTTAACTTTTACAAAAATCTTCTCCTCTGAAACTACTGGGCCAAACTTAACCAAACTTGGCCACAATCATCATTGGGGTATCTAGTTCAAAAATTGTGTCCGGTGAACCCGCCAACCAACCAAGATGGCCGCCATGGCTAAAAATAGAACATAGGGGTAAAATGCAGTTTTTGGCTTATAACTCAAAAACCAAAGCATTTAGAGAAAATCTGACTGGATAAAATTGTTTATCAGGTTAAGATCTATCTGCCCTGAAATTTTCAGATGAATCTGACATTCCGTTGTTAGGTTGCTGCCCCTGAATTGGTAATTTTAAGGAAATTTTGTTGTTTTTGGTTATTATCTTGAATATTATTTTAGATAGAGATAAACTGTAAACAGCAATAATGTTCAGCAGAGTAAGATCTACAAATAAGTTAACATGACCAAAATGGACAGTTGACCACTTTAGGAGTTATTGCCCATTATAGTCAATTTTTAACCATTTTTCGTAAATCTTAGTAATCTTTTAGAAAAATCTTCTCCTCTGAAACTACTCGGCCAAATTAATTGAAACTTGGCCACAATCATTATTGGGGTATTTAGTTCAAAAATTGTGTCCGGTGACCCCGCCAACTAACCAAGATGCCCACCACGTCTAAAAATAGCAAATGGGGTAAATTGCAGTTTTTGGCTTATAACTCAAAAACCAAAGCATTAAGAGTAAATCTGACGCGAAGTAAAATTGTTGATCAGGTCAAGATCTATCTGCCCTGGAATTTTCAGATGAATTGGATCATCGGTTGTTAGGTTGCTGCCCCTGAATTGGTAATTTTGAGGAAATTTTGCTGTTTTTTTTGTTATTATCTTGAATATTATTATAGATAGTGATAAACTGTAAACAGCAATAATGTACAGCAAAGTAAGAACTTAAAATAAGTCAACATGACCAAAATAGTCAATTGACCCCCTAAGGAGTTATTGCCCTTCATAGTAAAATTTTAATAATTTTCACAAAATTTGTAGATTTTCACTAACATTTTCCACAGAAACTACTGTTATAGATAGAGATAATTGTAAGCAGCAAAAATGTTTAGTAAAGTAAGTTCTACAAACACTACCATCACCAAAACACAATTTTGTCATGAATCCATCTGTGTACAATGTTTAATATTAACATGGACCAAGGTGAGCGACACAGGCTCTTTAGAGCCTCTAGTTTAATTAGATGAGTACCGATATTCACTATTTTGATTTGAACCCCCTATTCGACTGGTTTGTTCATGTGTTTTCTGTAGAATTTTTATCATAATTTGATGCCCATTTATAACAGATAATGTAGAAGTCATTCATGTGACGTCATATCATGATTTGGAATATTAGTTTGTATATCTTGGAATGTTACAGTTTAGGGTTTTGATGTTCCTTTTTAGAGGCTTTTTGATAAAATAGAAGTTATTAAGAAAAAAAATTAAATTAATATCCCCTTTCATTATAATATGACTCCCCATGTGATATTTTTTAAATTTAGTTTTTATAACTTCTTAATATGCTTTATTTATTAATTTTATACCATGTATTGTAATAAAATACTCTAAACAAATCATACCTTATTTCTTTGTAGAAGTAGTTACTAGTAAATTAAATAAAAGTCCAGCAGCAAATGCCACATGCTTATCAGGACCAAGGCAATGCTTTTGTTAAATAAATATACCTCGATAACCGACAGACTTAACTGGTTTAGATGAAATTTTAAACACATATTTGTTCATGCTTAACAGTGTGCAGAAAAAAAGAGCACACTGTTTTTGCCTTACTCACAAATTCAGCTTGCTTGGCATGTTTAATTGCATGTGATATTTGTCAAGCAACCTTCAATCAATCAAACTTTTCTGAGGTACACAAGATAAAGCTGGGTCTAAGTTGCATACTAGCAGATTTGAATAAATATTTTTTTTGCATTATATTTGGTGAAGAAGTAAATGTAACCTACATTTAATTTGGTGTTCTGTCTAAAAGGGGGGTAGGAGGAGTCCTGATCCAGAAATCCCAGGGTTAAAAACATGAAATCCCAAAATCCCAGGCTTAAAAACACGTAATCAAGAGGTCCTGAAATTAAAAAAAAAAAGAATTCCCGGATCTTGAAAGGGTCACTCCTGAAATTCTGAGCTTAATAACACCCGATCCGGGAGTCCCGATTAAGGCCCTATCCCCCCTCTCTAAAGGGCACCAATGATACCAATGTGTGATATTTCAATATGGCTTGTCTACATAGTAAAAATATAAAACATTATGAATTATAAATTACAACGCAGTTAATGGTATAGGATGGCTTATTGTTTTGGATCATGTTACTTTTTGAGAGTTTATCTGACATTACAGCCGATTCCAGTGAATGTGAAGCCATACATAATATCTTTGGTTAACTTGCTTGTTAGCTGAACCGTGAAGTCGTTGTTAGGTCAGGTAAATTACCCTCTTTAAGAGTAGACTAGTCCAGCAGATAATCAATCTATCTGTCTGTTGGTAGTATACCTGACCTTATAATGACTTCACCGTTCAGCTTACAAGCAAGCTAACCAAAGATATTACCTTTAGCTACACACTCAATGAAATCAGCTGTAACATTATTTCAATGTTTTATCGGTCAATGTAAATTATTTGTTATTTGGTAATTTTAAGCTATTAGTACTTTGTGTTTAGAATGATTGAGCACAGTACTTGTCTGTCTGGCAAGGTTCATTTTTATGGCACAGTTACCTTAAGAAAACCTTGATCTTTAAGAATTTTAACACAAGTTTCAATCATAATCAGTAAAGCAGACAAGAAATTTCAGTATGAGCACTCTTCTTATAATTTTTTTATAAAAATTCATGCAGTAGATGAAATATGAAATCTATGCATATTTGAAACAGCAACCCAGAAACACAAAAAAAAACAAAAGACCTCTGTCTAAAAAAACTCATCATAGATACCAGGATTAGAATTGTGTACGCCAGACATTGTTTTGTATTCAAAAGACTCATCAGTGATGCTTGAATTAAAAAAAGATTAAAAAGGCCAATTAAAGTATAAAGTTGGACACCATTGAGGACCTCCAAATGGTCTTGCGAAATAAGCTTAGGTAATATATTTCTGAGGTAGAAATGATGATAGATTCAGAAATGTGCATAATATACAAAGCCATGCTCTATTGAATTCACTAGGAACAGGGAATGCAAGTGAATTACAGTTATGTCTACACAAAAAAGGATTTGTGCATAGGTAATGCCACTAACTATTCTGTGTTTGTGTCTTATTTATACTGTAAAAAGATGCACTCAATTAAAATTCATTGATTCGCTTCAACAAGTTTCCTATTGATTTCATGTCTTTATTCTTAAATTATTTGTTAGTATGAAATATATTTGATGTGTTCATTAATTAATGTGTATATTTTTTGTTGTTTTGGAGAAGATGTTACTAAGTTGTAAAACTTGAGTCTGATCCATTTGTCATTTTGAACAATAAAATATGTTCTAAACTAAGTGAATTACATCACAATTACAAGATCTGTTGTACTGTAGTTTAAACAAATATAAGAAAGAAGATGTGGTATTATTTCCAATGAGACCACTCTCAACAAGAGACCAAAAATGACACAGAAATTAACAACTATAGGTCACTAGAAATCAAAATGAACATTTGTGTTTAGAAATTTGGTAAAATAAGTCTTAAAGTAAGTTTATATGTAACTGTTTATATTCTAAGCAGTTGTTTTTCTTTAAAGTTTTGGTTTCATCACATCGAACTGGGTCATTAGCGGTCTTCAGCTGTTTTTTTCTCTTTAGTTGGGTTGTATCTTTGACATACTCCCTTTCCATTCTCTCTTCTGTTGAAGTTGTCAACATTTTAAACCTTGCCACACTAAGTATAAAGATTTTAACAAATAAAATGGCTACTGAAAATGTCTGTCAATTAATTTTATCAGCTGATTAGGTAGTCAGTAGATTGTAACAGGGTACGTCAAGAGAAGCTTAGAATCTTGATAGTTTATGTAACAAGCAATATTTGATGAATAAAATTGTAGTTAAAAAAAAAAAGAATGCCAACCCATTAGCAGAGAGCATGGCGGAAAGAATAATTTGTCGTATAAATAATGTTATCGGCATTTCGTATATTTTCCCTTTGATCTTACTGCCTAATATTTTCGAGTATCAACGTACTGGCTGTATCACTGAAAATATTAGGCAATACATTGTGTGATGTCATAATTACAGATAGACAGAATAAAATGTAGTGTCGATTTTGATTCTGACTATATCATATGGAATATATCTAAACCCGCCCTTTGGGCTCGTCTAGATATACCACATGATATAGTCAGTATAAAAAACGACACTACCTATTATTCTATATATAATGGATTAGTCAATTTATAGTTACTATTGTAGGTAATCCTTCTTAGCTTAGTTATTCCAGGAAACTCCTCAGATGACAAAAATTGTTGAGATAGATGAAAATGCACTGTTATTCATAAATAATTGTTTGAAAATTCATGGATATTTTTCCTTTTTCAGAAACAGAGATTATATCCCTACGCTGGCAGATTATTCTTGGTATATCAGGAGGTGTAATCATCGTTATTATTTGTTTTGCATTGTACTGCAAATTTCACAGAAAAAGACCGACTTCCCCTGGATCAGATAGTCATAGCTTACGATACCAGCCCCAGGAACCATCATATAATCATCAAGACAGAACACCGAGGAGAGAAACAAACAATCCTCAATACAACAGAACACATGATGCTCCGCCGCCATATGTAGATGTTCCAATCAACAACACAAACAGTAGACCAGCAGTTCACATTAATCCTCAAATTAACCTAAATGTGACAGTCAATTCAAATGGTGACCAGCCACCTTCCTACACATTTAGTGCTCCTACTGTATAGGAGAGATTTTTTGCACAGACTTGTAGTTAAAAATCTAATATTTGTGAGGTAATCAAATGCATGTACAACATGTACCTTTAATGCTCTTTTTAAAAATCAAAATATAGGTGTTAGTAACTTTTCATTTTACACAATACTATAAACCAACTTCTTTTTGTGAGCTATTTATTCCTTGTGACTTTTGCAATTATAATAAAACACAAATGTAAATAGTGGCTAATATGACAAGTTTGAGTCTTCTCTTACGAGAAAACAGGAACAAATTTAGAAAATTAAGAATATAGATAACCATAAAATAGGATAAAAAGCACTTCACAAAAGAAAATTCATGTAAAAAATAAGTTGGTTTACAATACTCCTAATTTTGATGTTCTTGTTATATTTATATGGCTTCATAATATATCTGCTTTTGTTCTTGTTATATTTATATGGCTTCATAATATATCTGCTTTGTTACATGTCTTTCATCATATTTTGTTTTATTTTGTATACAGTACTCAAGACAATTGTTAGATGTTGAAATCAGTTGAAAAGGTTTGACAACTTTGGACTTAGTATTTTTTTTAACTGCTTTTATTACAGCATTTTTACTTATTCAATTACCCAGAAGTTTGTACAAGATCTTGGTAAATTGAAAGTAGCATTGGCAACTGATAGTAAATCAAAAGTAGCATTAACTTCGTTGAATAAAAATTGGTTAAAATGTATACATCAGTGGTATACATATCTTAAGTAAAAACTCACAATTTTACTTCATATTCCATCTACTTTACGTTTCCAAATAAAATTTTGACATATCCAACCACTCACTTGCCAGGATATACTTACTACTATCAGGTTGTCATTTTGTCATTCGTTTATTTAAGTTGTCCAAATTTATTTGCTTGTATCTGTTGAGTATATTTGTAATTTATTAATGTATACTTATAGATTATCGTTGATTATCTCAACGAGATTGATTTCCTCGCTTGAGCTGGGACAGCGAAAGTGAGAAAAGCAATCGAGTTGAGATGACCAATGATAATCTGTTTATCGCTATTTTACCTATGAAGACGTTGTCAATTTCAATGTCAATTTCGTTAGCAATGCCACATGGCCTCCTTAGTTTCTAGGGATAATTTTTCCATCTCAAGCGAGAAGCATGATATGAAAATTATCACAAAAAAAGATCAAAGGAAAAATGCACAAAATAGCGATAATGTTGAGTTACAGATCATGTTTAAGTTATTTAAAGACAGCCTACTTACCTATATAGGATTAGTAAGCCCTTGAACACATAACAACTGTATGAAAAGTGTGCTTGTCCAGAATTTGTTCAATATATTGCCTTGGTATATTAAGCTAACTTTGATTTAAGGATGTACTTTAATAGGTGAGATTTTTGAATTTCTGTCAAATGTTCGGACTCCTTGGTGTTTTTCCATACAATACAATGTAAAATATTTTGCCCCATAACACCCATTTACTTTTTTAATATAAGACTTAATAGCTCATGAAAGGTCATTTACCAAAATTTTAGAAGATTCTTGATTTTCTTCTTTTGTTTTGAGACCCAAATACATGTAATTCCAATGCAAATATAAGGTAAAAGTCTGAGTCAGTCTTTTCCCGCCATATTTTAAATCTTTGACCTATTAATATTTTTAGCTTATCTTTATCCTTAATTGATGGTCTACCAGCTTATAGTATCAATTTTAATTTCTTAATTTCTTAATTTTTACCTAACCTCACCTAAGTACATCCTTAAGTGTGTGAAATGCTGAGTTTTAGGTAAAGGTTTTATGCCAGACTTACTGCCTTTCATAGAACTCACTCATATATAAAAATAGGATAAATATTGTAAGGATAAGCAAGATAATGTCTATAAATGATTCAACACGATTGAAAAGTTATACAACTCTTTATAAAAGCCATTGTCCTTACACGACTATACTAACCCATTCTCACCCATTATAACTATTATCTTTCAAAAAAGTAAAAAAATAATAAAAATACCAAACTCTGAGGAAATTCAAAATGGAAAGTCTGTTGTCAAATGGCAAAATGAAAATCTCAAACACATCAAATGAATGAAAAACAACCGTCATATTCCTAAATAATACACTATATAGTAAATTCGAAAAAAATCATAGAAAAATAACCAACAAAACAATGTCTACAAACTTTAAACATGTTTAAAGATGAAGTTGATCTTACTAATTTCAGCTTTTTTGGGGTTAAATCTTGAAAACTGTTTTCATAAAAAGTAAAAATAAATGAAATTAAGGTGGTACCCAACACCATCACTTAAATTAATTTGGATCGTTTAATTCTCATAAAATTTGGTCAAAGTATTTACTTTGACCCTTTAACAAAAATATAAAAATATGAAAAATTTAGAACCAACCATTTTGTCAGAAAAATGATACTGGTTATATAGCAGTTTGACAAACACTAGTTTTGATCATTGAGAAGCTTAATATTCCCTTAACACAACATTATAAAAAGGTTCAGCTGATTTTACAGAGTTATCTCCCTGTACCACCTTAAGTCCTAATATTGGTAAGGGATTCAGGTTGGATAAATATGCAACTGATCTCATTTTATATGTCTTTTTATCATAATTGTTATATTATTGTGTTGTTTTGTTAATATATATCTGTAATGTAATATTTCTTTCATCGTGTGATATAGTTTGGTGATAATACAAGGCATTACTCTCATTTTGAAATCTTTAAAAATAGATGATATTTTATCTATTTGATTTTATACTATATTTTTTATTTAAAAATTTACATGATAAAAAGTCATTCAAATTCAATACTTTAATTTTATGTTTTTGTTTAATATTTATGTTTTGATATGAATAAAAGAGGTAGGAAAGTCTTTTTTATATTGAAAAAGAAAATCATTAAAAAGCAAAAATAATTGTTACAGCTGAATTGTATGATATTCAATAGAACAAGGAATAACTTAATTGTTTGCTTTACAAATTAGCTATAAAATGATACTCTTTTTTTTTTCTCATAAAAATCATTAACTGTTTTTCATATTCCTTAAAACCATTTTATATCCTTTACAGATATTTGTATTAAAATTGGTTTCAAACCTTTGTTGTAACTAATGAACCCTCTCCTGGCCATGAACAATGATGGAATAGCACCCAAAAATGAACCCTCCCCTGGCCATGAACAATGATGGAATACCACCCAAAAATGAACCCTTCCCTGGCCATGAACAATGATGGAATAGCACCCAAAAATGAACCCTCCCCTGGCCATGAACAATGATGGAATACCACCCAAAAATGAACCCTCCCCTGGCAATAAACAATGATGGAATAGCACCCAAAAATGAACCCTCCCCTGGCAATAAACAATGATGGAATACCACCCAAAAATGAACCCTCCCCTGGCCATGAACAATGATGAAATAGCACCTAAAAATGAACCCTCCCCTGGCAATGAACAATAATGGAATACTAGTAGCACCCAAAAATGAACCCTCCCCTGGCCATGAACAATGATGGAATAGCACCCCAAAATGCTTACACAATAATAAACAAATATGACAGACAGCAAAACAACACACTAACTGAATAACAGGCTTCAAACTAAGGACCTGCACAAATAAAATGTGTAAAACAAGTTTGCAGGCGCCCAATCATCCCTTCACCCTATGCTTTGTTTGTCTGTGTGTCTTATAATTTTTGGTAATGATTGGTTTGCTGATCTTTGTTTTGTCTGTCTGTGTGTCTTTAGTTTTTTGTGATGAATGATTTTCTGGTCATGGTTTTGTCTTATTTCTACATATCTTTGTGATGAATGGTTTGGTGGCCATTGTTTTGTCTGTGTTTCTACATATTTTATCTTTTTGGTGGCTGGTTTGTTGGCCATTGCTTTGTATGTGTGTCTACATATCTTTTTGGTGGCTGTTTTTTTGGCCATTGCTTTGAATGTGTGTCTACATATCTTTTTGGTGGCAGGTTTGCAGGCCATTGGTTTTTTAAGCTCACCTGGCCCGAAGGGCCAAGTGAGCTTTTCTCATCACTTGGCGTCCAGCATCCGTCGTCGTCCGTCGTCGCCGTCGTCGTCGTCGTCCGTCGTCGTTAACTTTTACAAAAATGTTCTCCTCTGAAACTACTAGGCCAAATTTAACCAAACTTGGCCACAATCATTATTGGGGTATCTTGTATAAAAAATGTGTGGCGTGACCCGCCAAACCAACCAAGATGGCCACCATTGCTAAAAATAGAACATAAGGGTAAAATGCAGTTTTTGGCTTATAACTCAAAAACCAAAGCATTTAGAGCAAATCTGACAGGGGTAAAAGTGTTTATCAGGTGAAGATCTATCTGCCCTTCAATTTTCAGATGAATCAGACAACCCGTTGTTGGGTTGCTGCCCCTGAATTGGTAATTTTATGGAAATTTTGCTGTTTTTGGTTATTATCTTGAATATTATTATAGATAGAGATAAACTGTAAACAGCAATAATGTTCAGCAAAGTAAGATTTACAAATAAGTCAACATGACCAAAATGATTAGTTAACCTCTTTAGGAGTTATTGCCCTTTAAAGTCAATTTTTAACCATTTGTTGTAAATTTTATTAATCTTTTACAAAAATCTTCTCCTCTGAAACTACTGGGCCAAATTAATCCAAACTTGGCCACAATCATCATTGGGGTATTTAGTTTAAAAATTGTGTGGCGTGACCCGCCAAACCAACCAAGATGGCCACCATGGCTAAAAATAGAACATAGGGGTAAAACGCAGTTTTTGGCTTATTACTCAGAAACCAAAGCATTTAGAGCAAATCTGACAGGGATAAAATTGTGAATCAGGTCAAGATCTATCTGCATTGAAATTTTCAGATGAATTAGAGAACCCGTTGTTGGGTTGCTGCCCCTGAATTGGTAATTTTAGGGAAATTTTGCTGTTTTTGGTTATTATCTTGAATATTATTATAGATAGAGATAAACTGTAAACAGCAATAATGTTCAGCAAAGTAAGATTTACAAGTAAGTCAGCATGACCGAAATGGTCAATTGACCCCTTTAGGAGTTATTGCCCTTTAAAGTCAATTTTTAACCATTTTTCATAAATTTTATAGATATTTTACAAAAATCTTCTCCTCTGAAACTGCTGGGCCAAATTATTCCAAACTTGGCCACAATCATCTCTGGGGTATCTAGTTTAAAAAATGTGTGGCGTGACCTGCCAAACCAAACAAGATGGCTGCCATGGCTAAAAATAGAACATAGGGGTGAAATGCAGCTTTTGGCTTATATTCAAAAACCAAAGCATTTATAGCAAATCTGATGTGAGGTAAAATTGTTTATAAGGTCAAGATCTATCTGCCCTTAAATTTTCAGATGAATCAGAGAACCCGTTGTTGGGTTGCTGTCCCTGAATTGGTAATTTTAAGGAAATTTTGCTGTTTTTGGTTATTATCTTGAATATTATTATAGATAGAGATAAACAGCAATAATGTTCAGCAAAGTAAGATTTACAAATAAGTCAACATGACCAAAATGGTCAATTGACCCCCTAAGGAGTTATTGTCCTTTATAGTCAATTTTATGTAATTTTCATAAAATTTGTAAATTTTTACTCTGGTAGCATTTTCCACAGAAACTACTGGGCCAAGTTCATTATAGATAGTGATAATTGTAAGCAGCTAGAATGTTCAGTAAAGTAAGATGTACTAACATATCACCATCACCAAAACACAATTTTGTCATGAATCCATCTGCTTCCTTTGTTTAATATTCATATAGACCAAGGTGAGCGACACAGGCTCTTTAGAGCCTCTAGTTTGTGTCTGCATATCTTTTTGGTGGCTGGTTTGATGGCCGCTGTTTTTGTCTGTGTGTCAACATATTTTTTTGATGGCTGGTTTGCTGGCTAGGGTTTTGTCTGTGTGTCAACATATCTTTTTGGTGGCTGGTTTGTTGGCCATTGTTTTGTATGTATATCTACATATCTTTTTGGTGGCTGGTTTGTTGGCCATTGTTTTGTATGTATATCTACATATCTTTTTGGTGGCTGGTTTGTTGGCCATTGTTTTGTATGTATATCTACATATCTTTTTGGTGGCTGGTTTGTTGGCCATTGTTTTGTATGTATATCTACATATTTTTTTGGTGGCTGGTTTGTTGGCCATTGTTTTGTATGTATATCTACATATTTTTTTGGTGGCTGGTTTAATTTGTTGGCCATTGTTTTGTATGTATATCTACATATTTTTTTGGTGGCTGGTTTAATTTGTTGGCCATTGTTTTGTATGTATATCTACATATTTTTTTGGTGGCTGGTTTGTTGGCCATTGTTTTGTATGTATATCTACATATCTTTTTTGTGGCTGGTTTGTTGGCCATTGTTTTGTATGTATATCTACATATCTTTTTGGTGGCTGGTTTGTTGGCCATTGTTTTGTATGTATATCTACATATCTTTTTGGTGGCTGGTTTGTTGGCCATTGTTTTGTATGTATATCTACATATTTTTTTGGTGGCTGGTTTGTTGGCCATTGTTTTGTATGTATATCTACATATCTTTTTGGTGGCTGGTTTGTTGGCCATTGTTTTGTATGTATATCTACATATCTTTTTGGTGGCTGGTTTGTTGGCCATTGTTTTTGTATGTGTGTTTACATATCTTTTTGGTGGCTGGTTTGTTGGCCATTGTTTTTGTATGTGTGTTTACATATCTTTTTGGTGGCTGGTTTGTTGGCCATTGTTTTTGTATGTGTGTTTACATATCTTTTTGGTGGCTGGTTTGTTGGCCATTGTTTTTGTATGTGTGTTTATATATCTTTTTGGTGGCTGGTTTGTTGGCCATTGTTTTTGTATGTGTGTTTATATATCTTTTTGGTGGCTGGTTTGTTGGCCATTGTTTTTGTATGTGTGTTTACATATTTTTTTGGTGGCTGGTTTCCTAGCCATTGCACTGTCTTTGTGTCTGCATATTTTTTTGGTGGCTGGTTTGCTGGCCATTGCTTTGTCTGTATGTCTTCATATCTTTTTGGTGGCTGGTTTACTGGCCATTGTTTTGTCTGTGTGTTTACATATTTTTTTGGTGGCTGGTTTCCTAGCCATTGCACTGTCTTTGTGTCTGCATATTTTTTTGGTGGCTGGTTTGCTGGCCATTGCTTTGTCTGTATGTCTTCATATCTTTTTGGTGGCTGGTTTGTTGGCCATTGTTTTGTATGTATATCTACATATCTTTTTGGTGGCTGGTTTGTTGGCCATTGTTTTGTATGTATATCTACATATTTTTTTGGTGGCTGGTTTGTTGGCCATTGTTTTGTATGTATATCTACATATCTTTTTGGTGGCTGGTTTGTTGGCCATTGTTTTGTATGTATATCTACATATCTTTTTGGTGGCTGGTTTGTTGGCCATTGTTTTTGTATGTGTGTTTACATATCTTTTTGGTGGCTGGTTTGTTGGCCATTGTTTTTGTATGTGTGTTTACATATCTTTTTGGTGGCTGGTTTGTTGGCCATTGTTTTTGTATGTGTGTTTACATATCTTTTTGGTGGCTGGTTTGTTGGCCATTGTTTTTGTATGTGTGTTTATATATCTTTTTGGTGGCTGGTTTGTTGGCCATTGTTTTTGTATGTGTGTTTATATATCTTTTTGGTGGCTGGTTTGTTGGCCATTGTTTTTGTATGTGTGTTTACATATTTTTTTGGTGGCTGGTTTCCTAGCCATTGCACTGTCTTTGTGTCTGCATATTTTTTTGGTGGCTGGTTTGCTGGCCATTGCTTTGTCTGTATGTCTTCATATCTTTTTGGTGGCTGGTTTACTGGCCATTGTTTTGTCTGTGTGTTTACATATTTTTTTGGTGGCTGGTTTCCTAGCCATTGCACTGTCTTTGTGTCTGCATATTTTTTTGGTGGCTGGTTTGCTGGCCATTGCTTTGTCTGTATGTCTTCATATCTTTTTGGTGGCTGGTTTACTGGCCATTGTTTTGTCTGTGTGTCTACATATCTTTTTGATGGCTGGTTTGATGGCCGCTGTTTTTGTATGTGTGTTTACATATCTTTTTGGTGGCTGGTTTGCTGGTCATTGCACTGTCTTTGTGTCTTTATATCTTTTTGTTGGCTGGTTAGCGCTATAGAACCAGGTTTAATCCACCACTTTCTACATTTGAAAATGCCTGTACCAAGTCAGGTATATGACAGTTCTTGTCCATTCGTTTTTGATGCGTTTTGTTATTTGATTTTGCCATGTGATTATGGACTTTCCTAATTGATTTTCCTCTGAGTTCAGTATTTTTGTGATTTTACTTTTTGCTAGCCATTGTTTTGTCTATGTGTCTATATATCTTTTTAGTGGCTGGTTTGATGGCCATGGCTTTGTCAGTGTGTCTACATATCTTTGTGATGAATAACCTGCTGGCCTCTTTTTAGCTCACCTGGCCCAAAGGGCCAAGTGAGCTTTTCCCATCACTTGGCGTCCGGCGTCCGGCGTCCGGCGTCGTCGTCGTCGTCTGTCGTCGTTAGCTTTTAAAAAAATCTTCTCCTCTGAAACGACTGGGCCAAATTGAACCAACTTGGCCACAATTATAATTGGGGTATCTAGTTTAAAAAATGTGTGGCGTGACCCGGTCAACCAACCAAGATGGCTGCCACGGCTAAAAATAGAACATAGGGGTAAAATGCAGTTTTTGGCTTATAACTCAAAAACCAAAGCATTTAGAGCAAATCTGACATTGGGTAAAAATGTTTATCAGGTCAAGATCTATCTGCCCAGAAATTTTCAGATAAATCGGTCAACCAGTTGTTGGGTTGCTGCCCCTGAATTGGTAATTTTGAGGAAATTTTGCTGTTTTTGGTTATTATCTTGAATATTATTATAGATAGAAATAAACTGTAAACATCAATAATGTTCAGGAGAGTTAGATTTTTAAATGAGTCAACATGACCGAAATGGTCAGTTGACCCCTTTAGGAGTTATTGCCCTTTATAGTCAATTTTTAACCATTTTTCGTAAATCTAAGTAATCTTTTACAAAACTCTTCTTCTCTGAAATTTCTGGGCCAAATTAATCCAAACTTTGCCACAATCATCTTTGGGGTATCTAGTTTAAAAAATGTGTGGCGTGACCTTGTCAACCAACCAAGATGGCCGCCATGGCTAAAAATAGAACATAGGGGTAAAATGCAGTTTTTGGGTTATAACTCTAAAACCAAAGTATTTAGAGCAAATCTGACAAGGAGTTAAATTGTTAATCAAGTCAATATCTATCTGCCCTGAAATTTTCAGATGAATCGGGACAACCGATTGTTGGGTTACTGCCCTCCAATTGGTCATTTTTAAAGAAATTTTGCCATTTTTGGTTATTATCTTGAATACTATTATAGATAGCGATAAACTGTGAACAGCAATAATGTTCAGCAAAGTAAGATCTACAAATAAGTCAACATGACCTAAATGTTCAATTGACCCCTTAAGGAGTTATTGCCCTTTATAGTCAATTTTTAATAATTTTCATTAATTTGGTAAATTTATGAAAATTTTTACCAAATATTTTTCTCTGTTACTAATGGTCAAAGTTCATTATAGATATAGTTGTAAGAAGCAAGAACGTTCAGTAAAGTAAGAATTTCAAACACATCACCATCACCAAAATACAATTTTGTCATGAATCCATTTGTTTTATTTGTTAAAATGCACATAGACCAAGGTGAGCGACACAGGCTCTTTAGAGCCTCTAGTTTGTCATTGTATCTTTAGATCTTTGAGTTCAATGGTATGTTGATCTTTGTTTTGTTTGTTTGTCTTTAGATATCTGTGATAAATAGTTTGTAATCAAACTAGGTTTAATCCACCATTTTCTACAAAAGAAAATACCTGTCCCAAGACAGGAATATGACAGTCCTTTCGTTTGATGTGTTTGTGCTTTTGATTTTTCCATTTGATTAGGGACTTTCCGCTTTGAATTTTCCTCGGAGTTCAGGATAATTGTTATATTACTTTTCACATACCCAACTTGAGAATCTGAGATAACCCAAAGCTTTTGGTGATATTTGTGTATCGTTAAAGTTAGTTTCCCGTGTTCTGTTTAGTTTTTTGTGTACTGTTGTTTCTATTTTGGTCGTTTTATTTTCCCCCAAGTTATTGTATGTTTTCGATTTATTAGTTTGTATATCTCTTTGGTATCCTTCGCCTTTCTTTGAGAAGACATTCATTTTATAAATTAATCTATCAAGTTTCAGCAAAAATTCATATAGCTAATAGATATAGGAAGATGTGGTGTGAATGCCAATGAGACAACTCTCCATCCAAATAACAATTTAAAAAGTAAACCATTATAGGTTAAAGTACGGCCTTCAACACGGAGACTTGGCTCACACCGAACAACAAGCTATAAAGGGCCCCAAAAGTACTAGTGTAAAACCATTCAAACGGGAAAACCAACGGTCTAATCTATATAAACAAAACGAGAAACGAGAAACACGTATATATTACATAAACAAACGACAACTACTGTACATCAGATTCCTGACTTAGGACAGGTGCAAAGCTTATTAGTTTAGGAAATTTATTTAAGGCTAATGCTTTTACTGTTCTATGGCTTATAGTCCTAATATTTCACTGGTAAAAGGATCTTATGTCTTTGAAGATTGACATTTTTGTTCTTATCATTCATACAATGTTACGAAAAGCCATTGTTTAAACATCTCGTTCCTTCATTGTTGTATCATAGAAGGTTAAAGGATGTTACAGTTCAGATTATAAAATAAATGATACGTGAGAGAGTGATAGTACATCTTTCTTTGGTTTTTTTAGGGTGATAGTGGTGTATGCCTTTTTATACGACCGCAAATTTTGAAAAAAATTTCGTCGTATATTGCTATCATGTTGGCGTCGTCGTCGTCTGCGTCGTCGTCGTCGTCGTCGTCGTCGTCGTCCGAATACTTTTAGTTTTCGCACTCTAACTTTAGTAAAAGTTAATAGAAATCTATGAAATTTTGACACAAGGTTTATGACCACAAAAGAAAGGTTGGGATTGATTTTGGGAGTTTTGGTTTCAACAGTTTAGGAATTAGGGGCCAAAAAAGGGCCCAAATAAGCATTATTCTTGGTTTTCGCACAATAACTTTAGTTTAAGTAAATAGAAATCAATGAAATTTAAACACAATGTTTATGACCACAAAAGGAAGATTGGTATTGATTTTGGGAGTTTAGGTCCCAACAGTTTAGGATTTAGGGGCCTAAAAGGGACCAAAATAAGCATTTTTCTTGGTTTTCGCACCATAACGTTAGTATAAGTAAATAGAAATCTATGAAATTTAAACACAAGGTTTATGACCATAAAAGGAAGGTTGGTATTGATTTTGGGAGTTTTGGTCCCAACAGTTTAGGAAAAAGGGGCCCAAAGGGTCCAAAATTAAACTTTGTTTGATTTCATCAAAATTGAATAATTGGGGTTCTTTGATATGCTGAATCTAACTGTGTATGTAGATTCTTAACTTTTGGTCATGTTTTCAAATTGGTCTACATTAAGGTCCAAAGGGTCCAAAATTAAACTTAGTTTGATTTTGACAAAAAATGAATCGGTTGGGTTCTTTGATATGTTGAATCTAAAAATGTACTTAGATTCTTGATTATTGGCCCAGTTTTCAAGTTGGTCCAAATCTGGGTCCAAAATTAAACTGTATTTGATTTCATCAAAAATTGAATAAATGGGGTTCTTTGATATGCCAAATCTAACTGTGTATGTATATTCTTCATTTTTGGTCCCGTTTTCAAATTGGCCTACATTAAGGTCCAAAGGGTTCAAAATTAAACTAAGTTTGATTTTAACAAAAATTAAATTATTGGGCCTCTTTGACATGCTGAATCTAAACATGTACTTAGATTTTTGATTATGGGCCCAGTTTTCAAGTTGGTTCAAATCAGGATCTAAAATTATTATATTAAGTATTGTGCAATAGCAAGTCTTTTCAATTGCACAGTATTGTGCAATGGCAAGAAATATCTAATTTCACAATATTGTGAAATAGCAAATTTTTTTTTAATTAGAGTTATCTTTCTTTGTCTAGAATAGTAAGCAAGAAATATCTTATTGCAAGAATTTTTTTAATTGGAGTTGTCTTTCTTTGTCCAGAATCAACTTAAATCTTTGATATATACAATATACAATGTATATACAACTCGTCTAAACATCAACCCAACAATGTTAGATCTGTAAATTTGCTTTCGCAAATTTTTGGTTCTTCCCTCGCCGGGATTCGAACCCATGCTACTGTGATATCGTGACACCAAATCGCCTGCACTGCAGCCGTCCCGCTAGACCACACGACCACCTGGGCTCTCAAAAAAAAGAGCTTTCGGTGGCCATATGTTACCTTTCCACGTCAGTTTTAATCTAGCGGCGTACTACAGTACATGATATATAAGGCATGAAGATGTTGTTGTTACAGATCAGCTAAATTATCTATAGTAAAGGATCCTACAAATTAATGTAAGATACAGTCACAGAAAATAATTATATTCATAAGTACGTCTGAGTATTCACTTTTTACTACCAACTGATAAATTTAAATAATCTTTACCATTCAGTGATAACAAGCAGTTTTTTTACATCTTAATATTTTATGATGTATTTAAATGAGTAGTTATTGTTGCAAACTCCATTAGAATATTTTAATTGAGATTAGTTTTGGAATAAGGGAAAGGGGGATGTGATTAAAAAATTGGGTTCATTTTTTCTCATTTGAAATTTCATAAATAAAAAGAAAATGTCTTCAAACATTTTTTTGAGAGGATCAATATTCAACAGCATAGTGAATTGCTCTAAGAGAAAACAAAAAAATTAAGTTCATTAGAACACATGCATTCTGTGTCAGAAACCTATGCTGTGTCAACTATTTAATCACAATCCAAATTTAGAGCTGAATCCAGCTTGAATGTTGTGTCCATACTTGCCCCAACCGTTCAGGGTTCAACCTCTGCGGTCGTATAAAGCTACGCCCTGCGGAGCATCTGGTTTGTTTTTGGTTTGATCGTCTATGCCTGAGTCTATCAGAGTTGTTGTGATTCGGTAGAGTAAACACGATGTTGTATTGAATTTATCAGGGACAAGGATATTTGAAGGAACTTATAAAGTAATTTATTTACAAGTGAGTTCAGCGCTGCAAAACGTTATTATATTGATACGCAATGAATATACATTGCAGCCATTTAAGCTATGTAACACTTTAAAAGTCGTTTAAATGTGCCATTATTGCTGCACTTGACATTTTGGAAAGTAAGAATATTTGATAATAAATAGAAGATTTCATAACGAACAATTTTTATGTTTAAACACTATAAATATCATTAGATAATCAAAACACATAAGCTGAAGATAGACCGACAAAATCTAAAAGTCTACAAAACGCTGCATAAAAATCATAATAACATTATTCTAAAAGAAATTTATGGGATTTATCTTCCTGCTATTCAGCAATCTTTATGTTTATTTTTACATTTGAACTTTTTAATTTAAGAGTTTTTTTACTTATCCCCGCTATCCATATATACTATATGTATACAAGTATAGTAGTTAATATCTTTATATTTCTTGACATAAAAACAACAGAACAATAATGTAGATATCAAGTAACAAATAAAGCAACTGACAAAAGTGTTTATTGAGCAACAATAGCCATTCATTTTATAATCAGATAAAAACCTACAGAAAAAAAACCAGACTTACTATCACAAAACTGAACATTAAAATCTGTTGTTTTTGGTAAAGTATCTTTTCAGCTACATACAAGTGAGAGGTATAACAAACTAAAAAACAAGGTTTAATCAACCAATTTCTACATAAGAAAATGGCTGTAACAATTTTTCTCAGTAATATGACAGTTGTTTTCTATTCGTGTGTTTGAACTTATGATTTTGTAATTAGTTTAAACATATTTTATTTGTTAAAGTACAAATTGGATAAGACACAAGTCAAACAGACTTATGAAGTCTTCTCCATTTAACATTTATAGCAATATAATACAAAAATATATGTATGAGCATGCATGTAAATAATGGTATATCTAATTTAGTAAATATATATATAAATATGGATCAAAAGACGGAAAATTGAAGATTGAAGAAAAAGAAAACAATAATAATACAGAAAAAATAAATAAAAATAAAAATATATAAATGAATAAATTATTTTGAAAACAGAAAAAAAAACAAAAAAACAAAAAAAAATAAAAATAAAAAAAAACAAAACCCCAATTAAAAAAAAAAAAAAAAGGACAAAAAAAAGGGAGAAGAAATCTTAGATGATGATGTGTGTGCGATCATGGTTTGCTACCTAGACAATTTGAAATCTTTCCGAACTTTTAATAAACTCAAAGACATTTTTGAAAATGTTTCGGTTTTGCTCTAAAGTAAGAAGACAACTACCCGAGGTAAGTAGTTCTATGTTAATTTTACAATCATTTGGAAGCCAGCGAAGACTTTCAAACATTTTATTTCGTATGTTTGAATATAATATACATTTAAAAAAGAAATGATAGGAATCTTCACGATTAACACCACAGCGGCAGGAAGGGTCAGAAATAATGTTGACCCTATATAGATCATAGTTTAAGGATGATGCAAAACATCGAAGTTGGGTGAGAATTATATTCAATTTTCGATTTCCAAATTCATATTGCTTCGGAACAAAAATATTACTCTGAGGGTAACGGTTTTTTAGTTCAGTTTTAAATTTATTAATTGATTCCACATCACGAGTTGAATCATCAAGATTATTCCAAAGACGTATGGTTGATGGAATAAAAGAATCATTAGTTAATGCTAGTCTGCAGAATGGAATAATGATGTCATTTCCATTGCGTAGAGGATAAACCGTCATACTTTGTATTTTTTGGGGAATTAAATTTGACAAATATTCTGGAACATTATTATTTTGAATATTATAAAACATTTGGATTTTTCTTCTCTCTCTTCTTTCAGCTAATGTTTCCCATCCAAGTTCTTCATAAATAGCCCTTGAGCTTGTGAATATAGGTAAGCCCGTAACTATCCTAGCAGCTTGGAGCTGTAATTGCTCCAGTTTATTGACATAACCCACCCCAATATTATCCCAAACCTCACTTGCATACTCAAATAAAGGTCTTATAAAAACTAAATAGAGTTTTTCTAAATTTTTCCTGCTCAGTTTATATTTCAACTTCCTTAGCATATTTATATGTTTAGACGTGCTTGATATAATATTATCAACGTGGGCATTCCATTTAGCATCATTGCTAAATGTAACCCCTAAATGTTTATGCATATTTGTAATAGGTATATTTTTATCATTGAATATAAAGTTCATTTCTGGGGTTTCAACATTAGAAAATAACATAATTTCTGTTTTATCTGGATTAAAAGACATTAACCATTTTTTGGACCATTCGTTCAGCTGTTCTAGATCATGGTTTATCACAGTTTCTATCTGAAAAGCATCACGATCCGCACAGCTGAACGATGTGTCATCTGCAAAGAGTCTGCACAGTGAAATAAGTCTTTCTGCAATATCATTTATATATATTATAAAAAGTAATGGTCCAAGGACCGACCCTTGAGGAAATTTTGTAATTTACTAAGGGACTTTCCGTTTTGAGCATTCCTATGAGTTCAGTGTTTTTATTTTACTTTTTGCAAACCATACTAAACAAATAAAGAGTTGAACTGTAAGATAAACCGATACGTTTTGAAATTTTGATTTAGATATGTACAGTCCGATTTCAAATTTGTGAAGATCATAGTTCTCAACACACATTGCTGGCTTTTGGTCAAATAGTTCAGTACGTGTGTATTGTCGAATACATACTAAATGTTTTTGTAGAGCTTTACCGTCGAAGGTGAATTCCGAAAAAAAATTAGTTATTATCAATGCCATATCTTTATCTCTTATGTCTGTATGTTTTGATCATACATTGTTGTCAATATAAGTGAATTATATGTGACTGTCATACAAGGTTTAATCCACATTTGTTACATGAGAAATCCCTGTACCAAGTTAGGGACATGCCAGTTGGTTTTTAATCGTGTAATTTGTTTGAGCTTTTGATTTTGCCATTTGATAATGGATTTTTAATTGTGCATCTATGATCATTTGCTTGTATTTGCGTTTGCAGTAGATTTCTATATCTCTTGTTTTACGAGTTGGACAAACCATTTTATTTTTCGGTCTTTTTATACTCTTTCTCCGCTTTTATTAAACAAGAGTACATACGCTAAAATATACCGTGAAAATGAGTTCAAGGTCAAATAAAACATGTGTGACTCACATATAGATCATAAAATATTTCGATACACCAAGTATAGTTGACCTATTGCATATAGCATTAGAAAAAGTAAAAACACAAAAATACTGAACTCCGAGGAAAATTCAAAAACAAAAAACAAAAATCAAAAGGCAAAATCAAAAGTCTAAACGCTTAAAACAAATGGATAACAACTGTCATATTCCTGACTTGGTACAGGCATTTTCTAATGTAGAAAATGGTGGATTGAATCTGGTTTTATAGCTAGCTACACCTCTCTCTTGTATGACAGTCGCATCAAATTCCATTACATTATCAACGATGTATGAACAAAACAAACATACTCAAAGGGTAAAAATGTCAAAAATAGGGGTACAGCAGTCAATATTGTGTTATCATCTTAATATCACTATAAAAACAACAAATGTAACGAAGAAGCACAAAAAGCCGTACATCAAATTTAACATACTCATATTGCTTTTCTTATACGACTTAATTTATCTATGTAAAGTCTACCCGTAAAGGGTAAAAGTTTTTCAGTACCGGTGTAAAATTGCGCGTTTGAAATTCGCACAGGTAGTCATACATAAATGCAGAGTCACGTAAAGTAGATATAACAAAAAAACAGAATTGACAGTAGAAGTAATAATACTAAATAAAATAATTGTGTGGTTCAAAGTATGACGGGATAAATAAGTACAGTTTTACGTCAAATGTATATCATAAAAATAGACTTAACAGAAAAAGTAGTATTATTGAATAAGATAGTTTTGTTATTCATAGTATGTCAAGATCTATAAGTAAAAGTAATATTAATAAATGAAATAATTTTGTCGTTCAAAGTATGATGTTTTACATCTAAAAAAACTGACTTAACAGTACAATTAATATTAATAAAGACAAATAAAATTAAACTATAACACGTTATTAAGATGATAACCAACGTCAGTACGCAAAATCTATACTTCAAGACCATCTTGTATTATTTGTGAATTTGATACGGAATATTTATCAACAAGTTCTGGGTATCTTCTGATGATTTTTTTTAGAAAAAGGACGAGACGTTCTTTGACATACCCCTGGTTCGTCAACTTTCTGCTCAGACACTGGTGACGTTTTACAAAGTCTGAATAGGAGCTGCAAGCTCTTGAATACCTGTTAAGTTGGGAAATGTATATTCCATATGCAGGTGAAGTTGGTATATTACTACTAAGGTGGGGGAAATGGATAATTTCAAAATTAAAATCGTCTCGTTTGTCATAGATTCTGGTACTGAGATGACTGTGTATGTCAAATTCGAGGTATAAGTCTTAAAATGAGGCGGAGGAAGCCGTATCTGTAGTCTCTTTAATTTCTAGTTATGGTGGGTATATTAATGGAACCCAATCAGAAAAGTTCGGATAATTAATGGAAAGAACATCATCAATATATCTAAAAGTGAAATTAAATAACCTGGCTTCTTTGATCTTCTTGTTTTTGACAAGTGTCTGAAGGAACTCCGATTCATATGAAAATAAAAAGAGGTCGGCAAGGAGAGGCGCACAGTTTGTTCCCATAGGAATGCCGACAATTTGTTAAAAAAAGTCTACCTCCAAATTCAACAATATGTTGTCAATTAGAAACTCCAGCATACTGATCACTTATTCCTTTGTGTAATATGTTTTACCCTTTTTTTCCTTATTAACAAAATATGCCTTATGGTATCCCAAAGTGATAAATTTATAGCGTATGCTACCATTTTTATGACGAAACGCATTGTGGATAATTTCTTTTAGACGGTTTTTTCAATTTCACATGGGGAATGGTTGTATACAAGGTTGAAAAATCAAAAGTTTTAATAGAACTAATTTTAGAAAAAGACCGAGATTTAAAATTATCCAGAAGTTCTTTAGAGTTTTTAAAAATCCACATATGGTTAATATCACTACGTGAGTAAACAGTTTCACAGTATATCTGCAGATCCTTATTAACTGCGGACAGAATTTTAGTCAATCTAATGGACAATTCTTTAGTAGAACAAGCAGATGAGCCGGCAATGGACCGTTGTTTGTACGGAATTTTGTGAAGTTTAGGTATCCAATATAAACAAGGTAAGTCCTCCGATTTGTTGTTCAATGCAATGTTCATAGAAGCCATGAAGGACTTATGATTCGCCAAAATCTCATCCTTGTCAAATGATATGTTTTTGTATGTGGGATTACCTGAGTGCTCATTTATTCCTAATTCTTTTATATGACACTCGTAGTAATACGATTTACATACAAAGACAATATTATTTGAAGCTTTGTCCGCAGGAACAACAACATACTTATCTTGAAGAGATGATAGACATTTTACAGCCTCTTTGTCACTGAAAATGGACTTAGGTCGATCATTCACACAGTTTTTCAACTTATGAATGCGACGTTTTGTCAGAGACCTGATTGATTTGACCCATTCTGACAAAGTGTCCAGTTGAACTTCTTCTCGTTTAGCCCATGCTCTGGGATAGTTCTCAATGGAATCCATAATTATTTTAAAGTTATGGTTCCAATTGATGTGTTGGGGTTCTCTAAACTTAGGACCACGAGAAATCACCTTTCGGAGATTTTCATGTTGAATTATGTTTAGATCCCCAGTATTAACATGACTAGAGGGGCTGTAATTGTAAGGCGAGTGGGAACAGTCACATGCCAGAGGTTGTTTTAGGTATTGTTCTAAATCAAGGTCCTGTAATGCTTGTTTATAGTTAAATATTTTG
This sequence comes from Mytilus trossulus, assembly GCF_036588685.1. Classification (NCBI taxonomy): domain Eukaryota; kingdom Metazoa; phylum Mollusca; class Bivalvia; order Mytilida; family Mytilidae; genus Mytilus; species Mytilus trossulus. The sequence continues at coordinate 2,453,916 of NC_086378.1, forward strand.
GGTGCAATGGTTTTGGTGAATCTGTAGGATACAATAGGAACAGACTGATTTTGAAAATAAATAGGAATTTTAGATGTTACCTCCTTGTAATGTAGAACGTTGCAGATGTTGATTGCATCAATTCCTCTATTGGTAAAGTGAACAGGAAGGAATTTCCTCTTTTCCTCATGTAAAGGTTCCGATCTTACTGGTTTATAGAGACAACAAAGAGCTACATCACAAATTATACTGACAAGTCTGTATATTGGAGAAAATGTATTGATCCCTCCTTTAGACCAAAACTTAACTTTGACCACTGAACGATGAAAATAAGGTCAAGCTAAGATGACACCTGCCAGTTGGACATGTACACCTTACAGTCCTTCCATACACCGAATATACTAGACCTATTGCTTATAGTATCTGAGATATGGACTTGACCACCAAAACTAACCTTGTTTACTGATACATACAATGAGGTCGAGGGCAAGTGAAAACTGTTTGACGGGCATGAGGACCTTACAAGGTACGCACATACCAGATATAGTTATCCTATTACTTCTAATAAGAGAGAATTCAACATCACAAAAAAAATCTGAACTTTTTTCAAGTTGTCACCGAACCATGAAAATGAGGTCAAGGACATTGGACATGTGACTGACGTAAACTTCGTAACATGAGGCATCTATATACAAAGTATGAAGCATCCAGGTCTTCCATCTTTTAAAATATAAAGATCGGATCACTATCCCTTTGTCGAGCTTTCTGCAACAAAAGTTGCAGGTACGACGAAAATGGTATACTTTTGTTGCCTTTATTTATTCTGAGGTTTGTACATTTTTTTCTTATAAGCATTTATATCTGAATTGGTCTAAAATATGTTACTAAGGCAAATGGAATTCCTGGTTGTAGTTAATGCGCATCTGTCAGAGCTTCGACGCACATATGTTGATATTGAGCTGTTTCATGCCAATCAGTAACAGCACTGGTTGTCTTTTCTTTTCAATAAGTATTTTCCTTTATCTGAACTCATTTTGTTGTGTCTTAGTACTAGATATAAACTCTCCGTTTTTTCATTAATAACTAATAGGAACCAATTTTAGAAGAGCTTAAAGTTTTTTCATTTCTTTAATAATGTTTGGATATTTTGAAATTGTGGCATAGGGAGTCACTGAAGATCTTTTTTTCTTTCTGTTTTAAAAGCGTATCTAGTGCAGCTACACTAATAATGTTAATGTGTTATTATCACTGATGAGTCTTTTGTAGACGAAACGCGCGTCTGGCGTATAAACTAAATTTAGTCCTGGTATCTATGGTGAGTTTATTTACTTATCATCATTTTGCATTTTAATCTTTTGGATTCGAGCTTCAGTGATGAATGTAAATGAAATGCGCTTCTTATGTACACACTTTCAATGCTAGTATTCAATACTAATTTCCAAAATGTACACAAGAAACTAAAATAAAAAATGCAAGACTAACACATGTCAGAGACTCCTGACTTGGGACAGGCGCAAAAATAAACATGTTTATGAGATCTCAACCCTCCCCCTATACCTCTAGCCAATGTAGTAAAGTAAAAGCATAAAAATACGCACATTTAAAATTCAATTCAAGAGAAGTCCGAGTCTAATGTCAGAAGATGAAAAGAAAATAAACAAAATGACAATAAAACATAAATAACAACAGACTACTAGCAGTTAACTGACATGCCATCTCCAAACTTAAATTAAACTGATTGAAAGATTATGATTTCACCATATGAATATCAGGCACAATCCTTCCCGTTAGGGGTTTAGTATCATACCATCATAGGATATATGAGAAGAACATAATCCGTGTCATGCTAACAACTGTATTTTTAATAAATGTGTTTAGTTCCGATGCAAAGATCCTATAAGTGAATCAATATTAACGCCAAAATAAGCAATCTTTAATGAACTGACAACAGTATCGTAACTATATCCCTTCTTGATAAGTCTATTAAAAGGTTTTGTTAGTTTCGGAGATGGATACTGACATTTTTGTGCTTGATAAAAAATATTTCCATAAAAAATTGGATGTGAAATACCTGAACGTATAAGAAGTCTGCATGTTGAGCTATATTTACGAATGATGTCCTTATACCGATGATAACATTTAGTAAATGTTTTGACTAGTTTGTGTTATCGAAAACGCTGGTGCAATAATTTTTCAATAATACATAAATTTCTCTCGTTAAAATCTAAAACATTGTTACATACACGAGCGAATCGTACAAGTTGAGATATATAAACACCGTAAGATGGTGACAAGGGAACGTCACCATCTAAAAATTAACGATAGGAAATGAAAAATCTTCTCTTTTATCATAAATTTTAGTATTAAGCTTTCCGTTAGTGATATAGATATCAAGATCGAGAAAAGGGAATGTCGATAATTAAAAGTCGGTGATATATTCAAACACGCGTGTTGAATATATATTCGGAGAGAAGACAGAGAAAAACAAAATATTTTATCTATCTTTCTTTTAAGTGTTTCCGATTTCAACTTTTGGAGTTTGTTTGGCATTTTTTTTCTCATTTTGATGCAAGTCTAAGATTATTTAAGCGTTCGGAGTATAAATATAAGAATATGTTATAAATGACAATTAATATTGAAAAGTAAGGTACATTTATTCTAAAAGCATTTCAAAGTTTACCGAATGTAAATGTATCTATTGGAAACAATACGCTATTTTCCTTCTTCTAATGTTTCCTTATTTTCATCGCTCACATAGCTCTCGGTAACATTTTCCTGTTCATCTGATTCTGTTGGTTCTACCTCTTCACCTGTTTCACTTAAATCCTCAAAGTTTTCCTCCTTTGCTTCATTCTCAACATCCTCCACTTCTCCCGTTTCACTGTCCTCGACTTCATCAAAAGATTCTTCCTCCTGTTCACTATTTTCGACTTCGTCGGAATGTTCTTCCTCATTATCGAAATTCATCGGCGTCGGTTCATTCATGAATTCCTCTTCTTCTTCGCCATTCATCATTAGATTTTCATCAAATGGTCTTTGTCCAAAAGAAATTAAGTCTTGAAGTTTGCCAATCATTTCCGACTGACCCTCTAACACGTCACCTATCTCTTCAATCTGGTCTTGTATGATATTTATTTTCTTCTCATTTCTGTCAGTTTTTGTAATCCAAGTGTCAACCGTTTCCTCTAAATCGGAACCATTTTCTTCTGATTGGTATGAAGAATCGTGGTGAAACCAGGGTTTTGTGTAGGCCAACTGAATTGTTAAACACAGAACTAACGAAAATTTCAACATCTCGAGCAAAGAAAATATTCCCTGTATGTATATATTCTGTCTCAGTAAGAAATGAAACGCTTTAAATAAATAGCTTTGAACTTTATAATTAAATTTGATTGAAGTTAAGGTCAAAAGAGGGATTCTTACATGAAACATTAATTATTCGAAATATTGCAAATCATCAAAGAATTATTTCAGGGATATTTCCTGCGCTAAACCTAATATTAAAGTTATATAACCGGAATTGATATAAAAAATAAATAACCTGAATTAGTCTTTTCAAATATACCCGATGACCCTGTGAGAACCCCTTGGTCAGTTTGACTATCCCACAAAGCATCCCTGGGATTACCCGGATTTTCTCTCTTTACTTGACAAGTACAAGTACCTTACATGAATTGCTTCAAGTTGTCTTGTCATTCAAAACACTAATCACCTCAAAAGCCATCTAAGATTTCCGGAAGTTATCTCATGTGTGGTACGGATTTAAGTCACTTAGCGGAGACATTTTAATACCCAGGTCACACATCTTTAATTTCTTCAAACGGACTATTCATACCTTTTACTATGTTTTCAATTTTCGGAAACCCTTCAACATCTAAACCATTCATCAGGAAGCTCCGTCAATATAATAAGAAGTCTGCAGGCTGTGTATGGATCGACTGACTTTTCATCTCAATTCTTTACTTTATAAGAAGTCTGCAGGCTGTGTACGCAAATCTTTACTTTATATTACATGTAATTCCTGTTGATATAACTATCATTCTAAATATCAACATCACCGTCGAGGAATGCTGTTAAGACCAATTAGTCTAAGGCTGTTAAAATGTCTTTTATTTTTTATCGATCTTTTAAAAATGACAGTCTGAATCCAGGAGATTTCCTAAAATACATGATTTTGAATCCATTGTTTGTTTTGTCTAGAGTATAACAGCATCATCCTTCTACTAACCATAGAAATACAGTTAACATTTATACATATCTCACAATGAATCATGATCACATTGACGTTTGTTAATTTTTAACCTGCAATAATAAAATAAAGGATAAAACCACGGAAATGCTGGAACATAATATAAGGTTATCTTATTCTACCGAGTAATTTTTTAACCGATTTAAAACCAAGCTGTAGTGAAGAATTTAAAATGAAAAATAGAGTGTCAAGAGAGAATGTGGTCTGCGATGGAACACCAAAGGTCGAGAGAAACTGACAACACCATGGCAAAACACAGAAGACAACAAATAAAACCCAAGTTAACAAAAAAACTAAATATTGAGAAAATTGGTGCGTTTTGTTATTTGATTTTGCAATGTGATTATGGACTTTCCGAATTGATTTTCCTCTAAGTTCAGTATTTTTGTGATTTTACTTTTTGATACATAAAGTCACATAACACTGATAATAGGTTTATCCATATGACTATTATTGGGATCCCGCAGACAAAACTGTGTCAACACACATATGAGTTCGTTCTGTCCAATGTTTAGTTTTCTTTGTAGTGTAATGATGATTTCTTTTGCATCGGTGCTATTTCTGTACCAAAAATCTGTAGTACTGGACATTTACTTTTAAGTACATATATAGTACCTATGCAAAAGTAGCTATGTTGCCGTGTGGAAATGTTAGTCAGTGTTGTCGTTTTTCGTCGGCATAAGGTTTAAATCGCCCACTATGGTATCATCAAGTTTTTTTCGAAATTCAAAGTAGTAAATAAAGGCAACAGTAGTATACCGCTGTTTAACACTCGTATATCCATGGACAAAAAAACAAAATCTGGTAACAAACTAAAGCTGGTGGAAACGGATTAAATATAAGTGGAGAACAACGACACAACACTAAAATGTAACACACACAGAAACGGACTAAGCATTAGACAAAATCCGATGAGAATACCAAATATAACATCAAAACCAAATAGATGAATTTGGGATAAGATAGTACCGTGACACGTCTTATAGTAATGTGAATTCACAATAGTAAACAACGTCTCAACCACATCTGAATCAATATAACAAGGTATGGGGAAAATAAATGATAACTTATACGATTTTGTGATTGTGGCCAGGAATGTTAACGATATAAGAACAGTGCACATTGGGTAACGAGGAAAATCAAGCAGTAAATGACCAATATTAAATTAAAATGAGAGGGAAAACATAACTCTACAAAAAATGTGTTTCTGTTGTGTCGTAGTTCTCCTCATATATTTGATGTGTTTCCCTCAGTTTTATAGATTAATGAATTTCGAACAACGGTTTACTATTGTTGCCTTTATATTTCGCACAACACAACAATATACAACATTTGTTTGAGCTTTTGATTTTGACATTTGATTAGAACTTTCCATTTTGAATTTTCCGCGGATTTCAGTATTTTTTGTGACTTTACTTTTTTCGTCTACAAAAGACTGATGATGTTTTATTCCGATTTATTCTCAAAGATCAGGCAAATATGTGAAACATGTAGATTATTCGAGCTTTTTTGAAGGAGTAACATTTCCTTCTGAAAAAAGTGGAAGATGACTATTTATGCTTCCGCTTGATTATTCTACTAGTATCAATCTCACTCTTTTGTACAACGAGTTTTTTGTGGGGTTCGTGTTGTTTGGTCTTTAGTTTTCTTTGTTGTGTCTTCTGTACTATTATTTGTCTGTATGTCTTTTTATTTTTAGCCATGGCGTTGCCAGTTTATTTTCGATCTGAGTTTGACTCTCCCTCTAGTATCTTTCGTCCCTCTTTCATGGTTGACAATCATAGTCAAATAATCAAATAACATGATTAGTAAAGAAATATTCAATAAATAAGTCTCATGTTTTTACATATTTTATTGTGATTTTTAATGGTCAATGGCACTCTTTGAGAGCCGTTTACAAGAATATAATATATATAAACAACAATAATAATGATCTAATTGAATTTGTGTCAACAAATCTGTCTATTCTCATTTTGGCTTGGTAAAACAGATCAACATGGCTTACATAAAAATAGAATCTTTAACATCCAATAATAAATAGTATAACAATAAAAGCTTGGATAGTGAATTTAGTACAAGTGACAATGGTTTGGTTTCTATAGTAACTCCAAGAATATGTTCACACACATCAAATAGCCTATCAATTAACTATTTGATTCTAACAAGGTAAGAAAGCTCCAGCTTTCCATTACTGAACAATATGACTTATGACTGAACAATGTGCCACTATATCAAGAGCCAGAATTTAGCTATTCAATACCAAATAATCGTTTATTACTGAACAATATGCCACTATATTAGGAGCCAGAATTAAGCTATTTATGATCAAATCATAGATGTTATACTACATCTATGATCAAATAAAGGCAACTGTAGTATAGCACTGTTTAAACAATAGTTTATTACTGGACAATATGACAGTATATAACTCTCTTTATTTTTGTCTAGTTTAGGCCATTGAAAGGTTACGTCTTGGAAATTTTTACAACACAGGAAATCATTATTTCAGACCATTAACCGATTTCATGGGTTTGTTAAAAGAGGCAAGAGTCAAATGAGTTAATTATAAAAAAAAAATAGAAGTAGAAACTCGGAAAGCCCATTGTTTGGATATTTCTAGTAAATTCTGTCATAAAGCAGACACCTGTTTATATATAGCTGAGGTTTTTTATAAACATACATTCACACAATCACACACAAAGAGAGAACACCCAAATCTGTTTTATCCCCATAAGAAGGTAAGGACAGTTATGGTATCCTGTCAAAAAATACCCAAAATATATAGGAAAGTTTCTTAGGTAGTTATCATTAAAGCAATTAACTAGTATCATTATGCTGAATCAGCAAATTTAAAAAAGACTAATTCTAAGGATAGATTTACAGTATCATGTATAGAAATGCCTTGAAATATACAAAATTAAATACTTATGATTGATTCATTGAAGCTGTTCACTGGCATCCTATCTTAGTTGATCCAAGAGATAATGAGCTGGTATCCTTTAATATAAGTGCCATGAGATATATGGAAAGTTGGATTAATTTATGTTTCTGCTTGCTAAGTTCTTTGTTATCATAACGGGTCAACTTCAATCTGACAAATATAATTCAAACAAAATCTTCAATCTGACAAATATTATCTAAATAAAGAGAATGCTTTTTTTTTTATTATAGATATCTTGTATTTCAACATACAAGAGTCCCCTTCAGACAAAGTATTCTAGATATCATAATAATAAGAATAGTTTAAAAATAGGCAAGAAAATATTTTTAACAGAATTTTAATTATTTCACCTAAATAATTGAAAAAGCCATTGACCACAAAATTCTGTAAGTTTAATCTCCAAACATTAACAGACAATAACAATCAAAACCAAGGAGTAAACAAAGAATCACAAAACCAAAGGACATTTACATTTATAAATAATAATTAAGAAACACCACAAACTTGTAAAACTTTGTAACGGAGAAATAACTGTTTTTTGAATTTGACACAAATTGCAACTTCACATCATCTGTGAAGAGTATTTTTTTAAAAGGAAATGGGAAGAAAAAACAAGTTTTGTCAGTTTCAGATTTCAACAACCAATAACATCAAAAAGCCACTGATTAAAGGCTGAATTCAAAATATAAAATTCACAATAAATCAATAGGAAATGTTATTGATGAATAATTAACAATATTGAAACCTTGAAAAAAACCTGTATGAACTCCTAAAGGTGATTCTGTTATCATTAAACATCAAACAGAAATAAAACAAGACTTAATCAATCACTAACTTTTGAAGTTTTCTGAGAAATATTTATTTTTCTTTGTCTGTGTTATAAGACTAATAACATGAACAAATATTAAATTCGGGTTCCTTTGAAGATATCACAACTTAAAGGTAAGGTGATCAAATAGAACAGATACCAGTAAAAAAACTAAAACTTATCAATTTCTTGAGTAGTGCTCAAGTACAAGAAATCTTTAACTAAACTTTACGAGTAAGGCTAGCTTTAATAATCTGCTGACATAATCAAATATTTCTGACATTAAAATCAGCACTTTTTTTTTAAATGAAAATGGTTTGCTTCAATATTTTTTAATTGGAACCTAGAAACTTTTTATGGTTGGAAGAAACCGTTAATGTAGTCAGTAGAGCTATTTTATTTTTAGGAAATAATTTAAAAAATGTTCTTGACTTGACGTTTTTGTTTCACTGACACAATACATTACTAATGTTTAACTCTAATCAGTAATAATGTGAAAGCGTAACAAGTGAAAAAAAGTCCCTTTAGCAGTATCCCAAATCTTCTTAATCTTAAACTTAAGCATGTAAAGCAAAGTGGATCAAGGATTTAATTTCAGACAAATGTGAAGTAAAATTTTCTTTTTTTTTCGGATGCTCTGATTTTTTTCATAATTGGGAAAAATTAACATGAAAAAATAATTTCGTCAACCTGTTTATTCACTGCAGCTGTCATGAAAATCTTCAAAATAAAAGTGAACCTGTTAATAGAGGACAAGAAAGGACGAATTGAACCTGTAAATCAAGGAAAATAATAAAATCAATCTGAACAGTAAATTTCAATATACTAGCACAATTATACAAGCTTTATTTACATTATACCAATTTGGAGGAATTTAAAGAATTTCTGTTATACTTTATAAAAGTGGAAGTGTCCTTTTCCAAAAAAATTGTCCTTCATAACAAGTTCACTTTCTACGAAAATGATAAAAATAAGATTTTCACATCTGCAGTCTTATAAACATATCAGGGAAAACAGGTACAAATCTTAATTAAATTTATAAATATCCATAACATGACTTTCCCTCTGGCCAATCAGACAGTACATAACATATTTCTAATTCACCCATTTATTTGTGAATGTCAAGCCGACAAAAACATAGAAAATCCATCGTGGGTCTATAGAGAATTTAATGTAGTTTTTCAGCTCATATTGTCTGGTTTATGAAAATTTTTCAATTTCTTGGTGTTTATTAATTACAGTCTAAGGAACCATTGGTGTTACATGTCACTCAGTACTGAATATTTCTTTACGTTCTATACCTTATCACGTGACATAAGATAGTCTGAGAAAATAGTACAAAAATCAATTAAAATTCAATAATTTACCTTTATCTATCTGAAAACAGCAACTTTATAAAATATCAAAGTGGAGATGTTTCTGAAAATATTCTTTTACTATCTATCGATGCATGGTCTTGCACTATTTTCATAAAAGGATTGGTTAGTTTTAATGAAATTTATAAACCATAAAGTTAAAATTACCTTTGGCATATATTTGTCAGATTAAAACAGAGTAAGATGTCGTGTACAGAAAGATTTGTTTCAAACGATAAAGATAGACCTCTTACATATTATATAATTTGTATTCCTTTTATAGCAACGAGGAAGTGCTACCTTAATGTAATCGGATAAATATATCGTTACATCTATAATTAAAATTGAATGAGTTTAATATAATCCAGTATTGGCCATTAAAGTTATCTTAGTTCATCCATTATGATTACATATTGTGCTTTTTAAAATGTCAAAAGCATAAATCAACTATTTTTTAAATAAATGTAGGCTAATAAAACTGAAAATTAATTGGATGCAACAAATAGAAGGTTGTGAAGTTAAGACGAATTTCGAATTAAGAAAAAAATTCTGTTGTTTTTTGTTTTAATTGTAAAAATTAAATCACAAAAATAGTCAAACTGAACTCTAGAAAAAATCCAAAAAGAAAAGTCATTTTGTAAAATGATGTAAAATCTAGTGAATTTAACCAATGGATATATACAAATATAATACAATCCATCGTTACATTGTACATATAAATAGATCTTCTTCAATACAAGGTATATTTTAGTATTCACTGCACACTGATCAATACTAGCATCCTCTTTCTAACAACAACAACAGTTTGACAGGTCATTTTCATCCCAACCGTTTATTCAACCCTATTCAATCTTGAAAATAATTATGATAGATATATTTCTCAGGTCCAAAATTACCCCACATTATAAAGTCCGAGATAAATATCTGATAAAATAGGCCGTAATTGTTATAATTATTTATATGCATCAGAATTACAGTAAAACCTGACAGGAAGAAGACAATTTTGTGTAATAAATCCTCTTTATCAGACCTCCATAATTGTGGCAGTCAATATCACAGGAAAAAACACGACAAAAAACAAAGATAACTTGTTCAGATTTCATATCAGTCGGTGCTTTGACTCATTTATCAAAAAAAAAAACATCAGTTAAACGTATACAACTGAAAAATGTCTAGAATATTTATGTTTTATACATATTCTTATTTCTGTTCATACCTAATACGTTAAGTTTGACCACGGTAAATAATGTAGTATCTAAAGTCAACCAGCAGTATTCAAATATCTGTGTAAAAATTACAAGGCACTAGACAAAATAAGCTGACCACAGAATGACTAAAATACTGTTCTTTGACCTGATTAACCAGTTACAAATTACAATTCTGTATAAACGTAATACATTGTATATATTTCTGACCTTTCCTATATATATTAAGCAACAAAATAATAACCAATGCATTTTTAAACATACAGACATAATTTTGATATTTCATAAGGTTTACATCCTTAAATTTTGTCTTTTTAATTCAGGTTGAAAATAGAATTAATTGATAATGGCAAAAACTCAAGCATTTCATTTAAAGGAAATCATTACATAGATGAAAGACATGGACAAATACATAATATTGTATATGTTGTATAAATCATTTCTGGATCAGCTAAAGGAATATGTTTAATACTGTCTTACTATTTAAAAGTCTAGATTATGAGAATTCTTCTGATCACCAGGTAAATGAAAACAGGTAAATACAGGTAATTACAGGTAATTACAATGAATATCTTGTAAAGGATTTACTATGACAAAATGTGACACAAATTATAAATCTATAAATACCCAGGCAAGTGACCAAGAAATAATTATCAAGATGAAAAATTGTTTCCATGGTAACACATATTTAGCTTAGAAACTGTTGATACCCCTCAGCTCCTGTAAATATAACATCAATCCAGATTCTCATGGCTTCTGGTGAGGGCGCCACCATATAATATGTCCTATCAAATGTCTTAACACAAAACGTCAGTTTATGATTGGGACTTTTAACTGTCCGTAAGTGATCCACGTAAACTTCCTCTATAGCTTGAAAATATATTCCCCCTTTAGCTCTTGTTTCTGTCTTGTCCGTGTAATACACTAACGATCGCTTTACACGATCAAACACAAACCAACGTTTATGCCACGTTTTGAACTTGTTCCCCATTTTATGTAAGAATCCCCGACAACTTGTTGGAGATACAGTCACATGTGGACACATGTCTAAATGATGTCCAGCTGTTTCAATGTGTGTCTTTAAATTAAACTCTGTGTTACGTACTGGTAGATATCTTGTTAATGGGCGAGCCTGAAATAAAAACATATTTTTTAAAATTTTATACAGGTACAATTTGTATTGCAATACTCAAATGAAAGAGATATAGTATACATCTGCTGGAGAGTTTTTCTTCTTTTTTCTTTTATTTCCTTTCTATAATTGTGTACCTCATTTGCAAGGATAAAGTAATTTCTTTTTAAACATGTTCTTAACAAGAATGTGTCCCAAGTATCACTATCATTTTCTATGTTCAGTGGACAGTGAAAATGGGATAAAATTACTTATTTGGCATTACAATTAGAAAGATCATATCATAGGGAACATGTTTACTAAGTTTCAAGTTGATTGGACTTCAACTTCATCAAAATCTACCTCAACCAAAAACTTTAACCTGAAGCGTGAAAGATGGAGGAACGGACAGACAACAAACAGACGGAGGCACAGACCAGAAAACATAATGCCCATAAATGGCGGACGGAGGCACAGATCAGAAAACATAATGCCCATAAATGGCAGACGGAGGCACAGATCAGAAAAAACATAATGCCCATAAATGGGGCATAAAAATCATAAGTAATAAATTATTTATTGCATTCTTAATTGTTCTGGTTGGATAAACTAAGAAGAAATCAAAAAGGGAATTCCAATTTTATATACATTTAGTAATCTAAGATTTTTTTGATTTTTTGTTTGTACCTCAAGTCCAAAATGTATTTGAAACGGATCTCATGTTAACTTGTATTTTAAATCATGTTTTCCCATCTGTTTATCCATATTGTTAAAATTTCAATTGCTCATTTTGCCTGATCATTCTAAAACTAATTTAGTGGAAATTGCTTAGATTACCAACAAACTCAAGTATTGTTCAGTTAATTGTAAAAAAAAATTTGGAGCAAAAATCAAAGATGAGAGTAATTCCATGTTGATTCAATTAGACAGATTTAAACAAATTACAAATTAAAAATAATTTTCTAAGATAAAATCAATAAATTTTAATTAAACCCAATTGAACATGATGTACTTTTAATTAACAAAAATTAAAAAAATCTTATTAGGTCTGTTTGACTACTCCTACATAGGATTACCATTGATTTGGCTATAAGCTGAGCAAAAACAAAGAAGCCATCAAAGTTTGCTTTAATTAAAATCGTTTAAAAGATATAATAATGGGTAGACAACTCTGTCTGACTCTCCAGCCAGGTTAATAAATAAAACATGAAATATCTACTTTTTATAGTGCCATATAAAGATTTACTTGATGACTACGTGAATTATTAATGTTTGATCAGACTTAGCGATTGTGTTTAACATTTCCCATGAGGCTTTGTAACATGATAATGTATCCAATCTGCGTTTTTATATTGAGTTCTGAGAATATATACTTCAGTATAGAACCAAGACTATGCTTCCAGTAATAAAGCCAAATTAACGATAATTTCCTTTGAGAAGTTTTACAGTTAATATCTATTGTATTTTTATCTGGAAAGTTATCATAGTAACACAATGTTAATGTTTTTAACACATGTTTTACATTAAATATTTAAATCTTTTCCTGGTACTTTGATACATGGACAGTTTATTCATAATTTGATATTGTGATTGAGAGGTCAATGTTCCTGAAATTTTGTGAGAGAAATTGTGAGTTTTATAATAATTTCATACATAACCAACAAGTTCAAATCAATGAAAATTCTTCTCACTGTTAAAAATTTGTTTTAAAAGTTTTCAGCTTTGACCCATTTGCTGCTAGTTTTATTGACTCTAGCTGACTTTAGAGGAAAAAAACTTCACCTTTGAAGAAAGTATTGTAGTGAAAATCTGGCTAATTCAAAAACAAACAGAAGTCACAGCTATGACACATTAAAATAGTAAGATGTAAAATTGGTCTTGGCCGTCAACAGTGTGATGTGATATTAGTTTTGATCGTCTACTCAATATTTTGACTTTGAGGAAATCTATTACATGAGTGTTAACACTTCCTGGTTTAGTTCTTAAGAAGCCTAACAAGTCCTTTACTTAACTTCCGAATGATAATACAACTGTTTCAGATTATTCAAGTATGGTTTCCTAATTTGAACACTTCATCATTGATCATTTATCATTGAAGAAGTAAAATTGTATGTTTTGGTTTTAAAAAAAAATTCACAAAATACTGAATTCCGTGATTTAAAGCTCAAAAATGGAAATTCTCTAATCAAATGGCAAAATCAAAAGCTCAAACACATCAAATGAATAGATTACAACTATCATATTCCTGAATTGGTACAGGCATTTTCTTTAGTAGAAAATGGTGGATTAAACCTAGTTTTAAAGCTACCCAAACCTCTCACAAGTATGACAGTTACATCAATTTAAAGTTGTAGTTATGCACCTGCTGGTACATGGTAGGGTTTACCAAATATTTTAAGAAAGTGGATTTTAACTTTTACACTTTTCACTTCTTTAATATTTTGTATGATAACTAAATGACTGTCAACTGTTTACATTTTGTGATTATGCATTGATTTTGGTAATCTTATCACGGGGTCTGTAACTGATTGAAGCAGTATACCTGTTTAACTTGATGATCACGCATTTTAATTTGTTGTTGAACTAATTCTTCTCTTAACATTGTTTCTTCTTGAAGTTTCCTCTCCAATGTTTCTCTCTTTGAACGTTCCTCATGCAGTGCTTGCATTTCTGATTCCCGCAGTCTGACCTGGAAAATAAAAAAAAAAATATCCTTTAATCTTATTGTACAAACACAAAGAAATATTCTGTTAGAAAAACCTGCAATGAAACTTAAACGGAAAAAAAAATATATGAAGAATTCTTTTATTGTTCTAATTAAAGAAAAACAAACTAAATTAAGTTTGACCTCATAACAGCTAATTTCTAGTCAATGAAATAAGGAGAAATACATGGCTCAAATTTGATATGTTCTGCAAATTAGATGTGTTCTGCAATATTAAAAACTTGTGTGCTTAAGTAACTATCTGGTAATGCCAATATTTTTGTAGGGTGGCTATTTAAACAGTTTGCCTAGCTGTTCTATGATTGATATAAGACAATGTTTTATCAATACTCTGTTGTTTAACGTTAACATGTTGATACAGTAGGTCATGATCTGATATTGAAAGATGATCAATTTAATCATTTCATGAACAGATGTTTTAGAATCTAATTTCTTTTTAAAGAAAAAAATTTGTTAACAATGTAATTGTATGGGGAAGTCATTTTTGGAAGAGTAACTTAGTAAAATAAAGTCTGTGAACTGTATGCAGGGTAAAAGTCAAATTGACTCTTGAATTGGTAGAAAGTTTAGAATATGAATGAAATATGAGACTTGTGGTTAGCAACTTCTTTGTCAAGCAAGTACCTGATTCGATGAACTAGAGCAATTACTTGACTATTTTGGACAAAAACTAAGATAGGAATAAAATATCTTTTATATCTCTGTGACTGAAATACAAATCTTGAAAAAACTACTACAAATGACTGTTAATGACTAAGTCTAGGAATAATTAGAGAAGGTGACCACAGATGTTTAACCATAGAACATCAGGTTTTATAATGTCAGTCTGTGTCAATTTACTCTGCTGTCATCCCTCTTGTAACATGTAAGTTAATTAAAGGTACTGTCCCAGGGGGGACTAATTAATGGACTATTGGTAATGTACTGACGATCACATAGAATGGACATATCATAAGGTCAGACACTAAAAATATCCATTAATTTCCATAAAATGATAATCTTCATATCAAATATCATCCAATATAAACTTGACATTCTAATAAAATCTTATTGTAAAATTCTAATAACCAGTAATAAACATCCCTTTAGCAATAAACTTAACTTTAGACAGGATAGCTAAGTATAAACATATATGGTTTGTTTCACATTTGTAATTTGGTGACCTTATATAGTTAACTTATAATGCGGTATTTACTTTGCTCATTGTTGAAGGCTGTACAGTGACCTATAGCTGTTAATTTTTGTGTCATTTGGTCTCTAGAGAAGAGTTGTCTCATTGTCAATCATACCACATCTTCTTTTTTATAAGTATGTTACTACTGAAATAGGGACCAAATTAAAATATATGGTCCAACTGATGAAACAGTGTTCAAAGGAGAAATATTTTTGAAAGTGGTCTAATATATAAATTTGAGACTTGATGAAATAGGCATTTGAAAGGAGAAGTCTCCCATGAAGGGCCAATGTAATGAACTATATTGATAAAACATTGCATGAAAGTCTTTCTGTAATATGATAGGGTCATTTGATAGGAAAACCATATTAAAATGTGTTAAATTTTATACAAAAAAAGATATTTTATGTCAGTTCTTTCAGAAAAAAATACTTTTGGTTATTTCACTATGCAAACAGTCATTTGGAAATTAGTATGGCGTTCATTATCACTGAACTAGTATATATTTGTTTAGGGGCCAGCTGAAGGACACCTCTGGGTGCGGGAATTTCTTGCTACATTGAAGACCTGTTGGGGACCTTCTGCTGTTGTTTTTTTATATTGTCTCTTTGACACATTCCCCATTTCCATTCTCAATTTTATGGTATAATTTTCAATTTATTCATTTCCTTGCTGTTTTCAAAACTTTTAACCAACTGGGGAGTCTTTTGTGTTGGCTTCTAAAAATATGACCATAATACAATAGACTCTGAAATGACAATTGTCATTCGTCAACACATTAACAACTTTTTCATGTGGAATTATGTATGTCCTAATTTACTCTGGGAATTTATTTAATAAAAAATAAACGTATCAAGTCACGTTGACATTTTGTTAGACTAAGTATAGGGAATACTCTTTGATAGAAATATTGAGAGTGAAACAATGTTTTCCTCTGCTTACTAAATCATCAGAGAGCACACATTAAAATGAGACAGACATATCAAATTTCCCCATCTACCATGGCTGGGACATGATCTTACTAATAAAATTACAATCGTGAAATGTCTCTTCATTTTAATATTAAATCTGCCACCTTGTAAAAAAATAATTATTTTTTTCAATTTTAAATCGTGCCTACCATTAACAATTTATTTGTCATTAGTGCATGTAACAATTTGCTGGAATGATTGTAGGACAAATTGGTTTGTATCCTGTCATCCTTCCATTAAATCTCCAACATTATCAAGTTTACTAGTTATGAACAATTAGCTGATATTGTTCAATCATTGATTTGTGGAGCTATGGAATTCTGATTCTCTAACTGTTAATAAAGGACTGTCAACACTGATGGTAAGATTAACATCTGACAGTTCTCAACATCTTGTATGGAAGTGACATTTACAAAAAACATATTCTCACCATGTTATATGGAAGGCTATATGTGACATTTACAAAGGTTCTGATCTCAATAAATTATATTGGCTCGTTATGTGACATTTTTAAAATAATAATTTTCAACAAGCAGGGAGACGATTAAAGTTGACATTTACAATCACACATCCTTCCTATTATTGTTATAAGCTTCAGACAGTAACTTACTAAGTTTCTAACCTGATCCTTGATCACTGACATTTTCTATTGCCCTATTAATGCTGAGCCTGAGCCAGTCTCTCCTTTTATAGCTGACTATGCAGTATGGGCTTTGCTCATTGTTGAAGTCCGTAAGGTTACCTATAGTTGTTAATTTTTGTGTCATTTTGGTCTTTTGTGGATAGTTGTCTCATTGGCAATCATACCACATCTTCTTTTCAACTTCCATACCTAATTCTTTATCAGTGATTTTCTGTGGCTCTAAGTCTGAGCTTGAGCCAGTGACTTTCTGAGCTACCTATATGACCCTCTATCAGTGATATGTTCTTGCGATCTAATGCTGAGCTTGAGCTAGTAATTTGTCAAAATTCTCCTCTATCAGTGAGATTTTCTCTTGCTCTAATGCTGAGCTTTAACTAGTTATCTTCAAGTTCCCTACCTGAAACTCTATCATTAAAATGTTATCTTGCTCTAATGCTGAGCTTGAGCCAGAAGCATTTAATTTTCTTACCTGATCCTCTATCAGTGACATTTTCTCTTGCTGAGCTTGAGCTAGTAATCTTTCAAGTTCCATTAATTTCTCCAAATTATCTTCGCCACTACTTAAACTGAAATAAAGAACATTTATAATGAAGAAGAATAATTAACCTATTGATTTTACTCGTAGTGAGGATTCTGACAACACTACAACAGAGTTTATTGTCCTTTAATTTGTTTTTAACCATAATCATTACATCTATTTTAAGACTATATATGGAGACAACATGATCATTTTCTGTCAATATAAAATACATCTTGACAAAATAAAGATACCACATATAGCTGTGTTTACAACCAATATGACAAAATAAAGATACCACATATAGCTGTGTTAACAACCAATATTTTCAATAGGAATAAAACAAAAAAAGAAACAGGACCATGTCACAGTATATATTAGAAGATAAGATATGCTGGTTAATGCTACCAACCGTGCAAGGGCTGAATAGCCAGTCAAGGTCGTTAAAAACTTCCATTTGTTGGTCAATGCTATGGATGTAATAGATAGGTCTTTTATAGATATAAGAAGATGTGGCATGAGTGGCAATGAGAAAATGTACTCTCGATCCAAGTCACAATTTGCCAGGCTTATTCAAGGAACACGAAATATTTGAATTTGCAGTGTAATGAGGACATCAAATGGGCATACACATATGTCCTTGATCACTCGCAAAGGTATGGAGCAAGAGGTCCTTGATTAATATCATTTAACTGATCGTTAAAGTATGTTTTGATGTTCAGTTAAAAATCAATTAGTTTTGGACGCAGATGTCCTTTAATCTGTAATTAAAGACAAATACAAATAGGTTTTCATATTCACATTTCAAAAGGTTTCATTCACTTTCTAATGTTCAATTTACATGCAAAACAAGAAGTTCCATTTGCCAAAAGCCAAATGAGACAAGATTTCTTGGAACTATACTCTGTAAATAAACAAACTTAATCACTTCAGGACAAAAGCACCCTGCAATCGCTTTGTCAACTTCAATTAAAAAAAACTCTCTCTAAAAAAAATCCTCTTATTTCGTAAACAAAAAGAAACCTTGATAACTTAGATTCCTTTGAAATGAAACCATACAACATTGTGCAACTACCCTAAGATCATTTTTTTCTCCTTTAACATTTAAGCCCAGCTAGACAG
This sequence comes from Mytilus trossulus, assembly GCF_036588685.1. NCBI lineage: Eukaryota > Metazoa > Mollusca > Bivalvia > Mytilida > Mytilidae > Mytilus > Mytilus trossulus. The sequence goes on from NC_086378.1 coordinate 2,472,716, forward strand.
CCAAATAAAAATAAAATTAAACGTTTAATTGTCCATTAATTGTTTATTTGACAACAGAGCTCCATTATCCATCATTAAATCATGGTAACAAAAGCTCTGTGGAATTAGATACATATATTGTATTAACACAATGGACACTCAGGGACAACTCTCAAATGCTCCCAGTAAAAACAATTAGTAAATGATGGCATACTATATATAATCAATTCGCTTTTTGTAAATAATTTACTGCAATATCATATCAACTTATTTCATTGTTCTAAGTTCTGAGAGATGTTGATTCATTGCAGCCTAATTATAATTCATTTATCATTCTATGTTTTTTAAATTTCACAATAAGACCATACCTTCTATACTAAAATTGTGTTTTCATTTTATTTATTCTTTTACATTTAAATGGTCTATCGTGGGACAACCTATGTGAACATGAAACTGTTTTTTAGGAACTAGTTTAGGGATAAAGATTCTGTGCTTGATTTTTGGAAAACAACGAAAGCACTCTTGATTTTAAAATTGTTTTATCTTTGTTTTTTCCCCCCTCTAAATTTAAGTTATAAGGGTCTTAAATGGGACAGGCTATTCAAAATAAACATTGTTTTTGTATGGACTGGTTCCAAAATAAATTTCCTTGATCAATGGTTGTGTTTGATTTTTGGAAAACAACAACTGAAGCTCACAGTATACAAATATGATGATTTGTAAGCCTTCTTTTGTCGGTTGTTGTCAGAACTTGTGTAATCTATAACTATCATTCTATAACCCACAATAACACCTGAGACTACGATCAATAGTATTTGTTTTTTTCCTAGATTTTAAATCTTATGTATTGATTCTAAATCTAAGTAGTAACTACAAATCAGACGATATAAGTACCAGGTTAAGTAGGTATATGACAAAGTATAAACACTGGCAATATAGTGGAATTATAAAATGTGTCACTTCAGCACAATCGCTTTTATAAATATCAAGTATGTAAAGAAACTATGATATGAATTAACATGAACCGATCATCTAACTTTGATATAAGCATACAATGTTAAGCTTACTATGATACCAATTGGGCCAACAATTCTATACTGGTTTGGCCAACATAGGCCAATACCTTGATACTTTCCAGATTTGGTAGATTGCCAATTAGACAAGTATCTACCCAAAACTGATTGATTTGAATGTAAGCAGTCAACTATAGATCAATATATGGCCTTCAAAAATGAGCAAAACCCTTGCACTTGCTGGGCAACCATATTCCAATACCAGTATGTTTTTTGAGTCAACATAACATGTAACCATTATATTTAAAAAAAATAAGAAGTGGTATAATTGCCATTAGACAACTTTCCATCAAAGATAAAATGATATAATAAGTAGTTGTAAGCATCTATAGGTAAAAATTTGCCCTTCAAGAAGGAGCAAATCCCATGTACATTTTGAGACAAATTACTAGTATTGTACCAGTATACATTGTTGGGTCAAAATACTATGATACCAGTTGGGTCTACACATTATAATGGTCAACATACTATTGTGTTATTTTACTGGCCTCATAATGCAACCATATAAATAATTCCATCAATTTTTTTTCGCCCTGCATATTTTATCATGTCACCTTTTGAAAGATATAGACATGCATGTACTTTTAAGCATCATTAAGAAAAAATCAACTGCAATGAAAATGTTGAAAAAGTTGAACAAGCAATTATTCAACAAGCAGTTGAAGCAGTTATTATTCAACTAGCAGTTGAACCCATTTTAATCAATTAGTATTTGAACCATTTAGCATTCAACATGTACATTGTAGTTGAATCAGTTATTATTTAACAAGCAGTTGAACCAATAATTATTCAACTAGCAGTTGAACCCATTTTTATTTGATTAGTATTTGAACCATTTAGCATTCAACATGTACATTGTAGTTGGAAAAGTTATTATTCAACAAGCAGTTGAACCAGTAATTATTCAACAAGTAGTTGAACCAGTAATTATTCAACATGTAATTGAATCAGTAATTATTCAACAAGTAGTTGAATCAGTGAGTATTCAACCAGTAGTTCAACCAGATGGTTTTCAACAAGTAGTTGAATCAGTGATTATTCAACCAGTAGTTCAACCAGATGGTTTTCAACAAGTAAGACATTATTCAACAAATGGCGAAACTAATAATCATTATCAACTGAGGTAAATTTAGTCCTGCACTGATCTTGATATACAACGTGTAATTTTCTAGACATCAAGTACACATCAGAAAATATTTTATCAAAATATTGACATATTAATCAAGTGAAATTGACACTATATACATTCTATCAATATATTTTTTTGGTGAATTTGATATATAAGCTGTGAAATTTGTGTCACCATACTTTGCATATGTATCTTTGTATTTTTTTTGTATTTCTATTCAAAATACTTAATTGTTGAGTGACCCATCACAATTAGATGTTTTTGAAAGATATAATCATTTCAAAAGTAATTTCTCGGTTAAAATGAAAATAGTGAGAAAAAAAATCAACATTATTGCTTATAGTATATTTATATGCTTGTAGACGTAAACAAATTGACTGATTAGAAACATGATTTTCAAATTTGAAATCTGATATGGAAACATGTAACATTTACTTTTATAGCAAAAATGTTCAATGCGGACAAATTAAATTATTACTTTAATGTGACATATAACGGATATGAACGACAAATTAATAAAATGAGCTGAGATGGTGATTCAGTTAACTTTTTACTCTTACAAAAACACAACATTACAGAAAAGAAACCCTGTAAATGAAAATTTAATTAGAAGAATTTGCTGTAGTGTGTGTCTTGAGGGATTTTAGGTTGTTAGTTAGACCATTATATGGAATGACTTTATTTATATGACTGGCTTACGGCAATGAGAAGAAGACAAAGACAAGTTATTCATTGTCGACTAATGAGTTAAAATTCTACGGGAAATCATATGGCAGATACGAAATCTGTCCTTTAATGACATGAGTGTAGTAATATGATGGAATGATATTAAACCAGAAAATATATCAGGCATATCACTTTGACTGTTTCATATTTAGAATTTAGCATCAATTTTCATAAGTAATATGTTAGGACTGATACATTGTATGTTGTGGTATGATGGAAACAGCTCTTTTAAATTTAGACAGTGGTGTCTTTGAAAAATCTGAAATCTGTATTTCAGACAAAAGACACTAAAAGCTGACAATTAAAACTTGAGCAGCATCAGATAGAATCGACCTTATGCAAGCACATGTATATATGATATATGTACATGTATTATAAAAGATGAAGGGGGGGGGGGGGGCATGAATTTAGGTCAGTTTTGTAGGAATCTTACATTTACTCCATTTTCAAAGAGTTACAGACTCTGTCTGCATAGAGATTTTTTTGTATTGGCACAATGATTTTAAGGAACTCATGATTAAAGAAAATCCACATAAAAATTCAACTTAAATTACTGCATATTCATGGTATAACCCCTTTCAAGTTCAATTCAAAAATCTAAAGAACATTTGTTTTACAGCAAAACATTTGACCAAAAATTTAACAATTTTAGAGTACTTCTTTTCCGAAAATATTAAAAACATCAAAATCTGACTATTAATCAATTTTAGCTCACTATTACCCAACAAACGATAACAACAGAAGCATGTGCAGCCTCTTTTCTAATCAACTACGGTTTTAAACAATTGAGCAGTCTCTTACATCCCCAAGTTTAATTGACATAGAATTTAGTTACAATGAAACTTTTTTTTATATGAGTTACTAGTTAACCATTGTAATGCAGTAGCATTTTGAACTTAAAAGCCTGTGAAAATTTATTAAAGAAATTACTAAAATATGCAGAATGAGTCTATGATTGCTTAAATTGAAGAAAGATACTGATGTCATCATTTAAAATTCACTTTTGAAACAAAGATTAATAATCATACCAGACACATATAGAAGTACTGAATTGGAAAGTTATAATTTACTTTTTTTTTTTAGAAGATAAATATTGTGCTTCACCATGGACTTACCCTTGAGGTTCACCATTCATTGGTCTCCCACAGAACCAACAATAATCCAACTGAAAACCTCGCGAATTAAAATATGATGGAACTAATTCCATATCATCTATATCACTTTTACTGTTAAATTCTTGACGACTTTTCATTTCTTTTCTAAGTGCCAAGTTTTGAAATAATTGATTAAAATTGTGATTTTCTGGTGAGAGTACTGGCCCTTGTTTTCTCCTGTGTTGATGCCTTATAGACGGAGATAATGAATTTTCTGTTTCCACACAGTCATAGTCAGTATAAGAACAAGCATGACCAGAAGAATTCAATCTTTTATGTAAACAATCATTTTTGTCCAAGGTTACATCAAGGTTAAGCTCCCTCCTTGGTGAGTTTACCACCTGCTTTTTTAAGCAGCTCATTTTCTGTGGTGTTCCATGTTTAGAAGAACTACCACTGCTGATTTTCTGAGGAGTTCCCGGTTTAGAAACACATATTCGTACATTTTTCTGTGGAGTTCTGACCAATGGTGAACCTTGACCACTGTAATTTTCTGTGACCCTAGAGATAGCCATATCTCCTGTACTTTTCACCCTATGATGTGATAGTTTGGAGTCTATAGAAGAAGTTGAATCACTATCATTGGGACTAGATATATCCACAAATCCATCATCTACCGTGTTACTTAAGTTAGACTGATTTTTGTCGGAACTTTTGACATGATGATCTGTCGTGGAACACTTGCTGTTAATTATTTCAATACCTGAATCCCGTTCAATATCTTTAACTCTGTCGTCATGTTGATGTGAGAAAGATACATGTAATTTATCAGTTGATGGAGTAAGACTATATTTATCCCCATACATCAAGTTACTAAAACCTGGCATAGCTGCTTTACCCACATCTCCGACCTGTTGTGAGATACCATTCTTTTTTCTATATTCTGATAAAATTCCACTTAAATCCATTTTTGTTCGATTAGTAGAATTCTAAATTGAGAATTAAAAGCACTAACAATATGTTAAAGCAGGTGCTTATTTCCATTTGCAATTAGATTTCTGTCCATATTTGAAAACTCAATGTAATGAGATATAATGGTACCTGATAGCGTAATCAGGAGTAAATTCTCATCAAATAACAAGTCTTCAAAATACAATTTCTAAGTATTGTAAAATTAATATTGCTCATCATGAATATTTAACTAAAATCAATAGAATATAAATTTTTGGTGAATTATTTTTTGATGAACGAGATGCACTGTTAATTATCCTGCAATATAACTGGCAATGCTATTCACTATACCAGGTAAGATAATCGTAATAGATGCTATTGCTGCATGTAAATATCTAATCGTGACAAAAATAATATCTCCACAAAATAAATATCCTCTACACAAATAAACAATATTTACACGTCACTAGTTTAACAAATATTTTTTTAATCATCCAATTCTTTTTAATTAAAACTAAGTATGATGAAGAATAAATTGGCAATTGAGTTTTGTAAATCGTAACGATCGTAGGTTACACAAGAGAAGTAGATTTAAATGGAGAAAGTGGTCCAATCAGGTAAACTCGTATAATCAATCCCATTAGTATTATCTATTATTTTTAAAACTTTTCTTTTTACAATAGTAAGAATCAATATCCACTAATATCGTCCAGGATGTTGTCTCTCGGTTTTTATAGCATCCTTCAATTATGAAATGGCTCAACACCTTTTACACGTTTATGACTTGAATGTTTATAATAGTATCATTAACTGTCGACAAACGACACGGTGATATTATTATGGATTTTTCACTGCCGTGTTCTAGCCAAGGGATCATGTTTGAGTTCTAGCAACATAACAATAGTCCTATTGTAATGACCACTCACCCCGGGATATAAATGTAAACCCTCGGAGCACTCTTATCCAATCAGATAATAATTTCTATTGTCTTATTGATTTGACAGAAATTAGAAACTTTTTCTGTAATGATAGCCGTGTGATTATTATTAAATTTCACAGTTTGTAACAATTACATGGAAATCATATTTTATCTCAAAATTGGATAGCTTTGTAAAGAATTATGGTTTCTGTATGGTTACTTAATTATAGCAATTCTAGAAATGTGTAGAACTTATTTTTTATGAAAAAAAGTACAGCTGTACCATGTTGTTAAAACCACAAACAATTATTAGCTGCATAAAAAGTTTTTTTTAGTTGCCTGTTGTCTGAGACCAGAACAATGAAAATTTGTGTTGCCTGAGACCAGTGCAATAAAAAATTGTGTTGCCTAAGACCAGTACAATGAAAATTTGTGTTGCCTGAGACCAGTACAATAAAAAATTGTGTTGCCTGAGACCAGTACAATGAAAATTTGTGTTGCCTGAGACCAGTACAATGAAAATTTGTTGCCTGAGACCAGTACAATGAAAATTTGTGTTGCCTGAGACCAGTACAATGAAAATTTGTGTTGCCTGAGACCAGTACAATACAAACTTGTGTTGCCTGAGACCAGTACAATGAAAATTTGTGTTGCCTGAGACCAGTACAATGAAAATTTGTGTTGCCTGAGACCAGTACAATACAAACTTGTGTTGCCTGAGACCAGTACAATGAAAATTTGTGTTGCCTGAGACCAGTACAATGAAAATTTGTGTTGCCTAGACCAGTACAATACAAACTTGTGTTGCCTGAGACCAGTACAATGAAAATTTGTGTTGCCTAGACCATTACAATACAAACTTGTGTTGCCTGAGACCAGTACCATAGATATTTGGGTTGCCTGAGACCAGTACAATGAAAATTTGTGTTGCCTAGACCATTACAATACAAACTTGTGTTGCCTGAGACCAGTACCATAGATATTTGGGTTGCCTAAGTCCTCAACCATAGATATCCAGTACTGTGAGCAGGTGGTTATCTTGGCTTTATATCTAAACCTTTTTTCTTAATTAGGGAATTTTGTATTGCCAGTATTCAGTCTGTTGGATTCATTGCAACTTTATCAAGACTTGAATATAGAAGAACCTAAATAACTTTTCCCATAAAATTTATTCTCTAGAAATAAGACCCTTCATTTATTTCTAAACATTTTGTGTGAAATGTGAAAAAAATTAACCTAAAAGGTGGGTTTCATTCAAGGTGATTCTCTTGAAAGAATGGCTCCATTTTATCTTGAGGCTATGCAAAGCAGTAAACAGGTGTGAGCGTGTGAGAGTGTAGTGATATATACATTAGTATTAACAAATCAGTGCCTATCCTAGAGGTATGGGTTACAATATTGCATGTTAACTTTTACTCACAATTAACCAATCAATGGCTGATAAAATCATTTCTATGTTTTATTTCAAGGTGCATTCAATACTTTAATGCATTTTAAAACAAGTATATCAATGTTTGTAAAAAAAAAGATCAATTATGCAAAAATTTCGATTACCCAAGTGGCAACAACAAGAAGGGGATCAATTATACATTAGAATTTACATATTTTGAATTAATTTTCTGGTTGACATTAATTAAACATTAGCACACTTCACATGACGGTCCGTGACGGGGAAACTATAAACAATACTATCTCCGATACTGTTACATAATAGTTTCCACATCAATGATTTTCTTAGGATATGATATTTGATAAGTCGCATGATGTCCGCGTGAGAGCAGCTTAGAAATGCAACAAACATGATGTGTCCTGGGGTGCATGTGACGTGTTAGAGCTTGCAAATAAAGATCAGAATGAGTCAAGAATGATTCTCCTTTATTTTAAAGAAAATATGACTTTAAAAATCTGCCTTAAACACAAAAGTATTTTCAATGCTCATTCATTTCATTGTTTTTTATAATTGAATATCTGTCAGTTAAGTTGTATTTAAGCTTTACACAACTGGGAATGAATAAATGAAGGATTGAAGTACCAAGCTATGATCGTTTATAAAAGGTTCTATATTAGTCACTGTAAGTTTATACAACTGTCCAAACAAATTAAAAACAAAGATTCTAGCTGGAACAGAAGGCACACTCTTCCATTAAAAACAAAGATTCTAGCTGGAACAGAAGGCACACTCTTCCATTTAAAACATGGCAATGTAATAGCAAAGCAGCTCAACCATTAAAGGCTATACAAGTGTGAGAAGGTAACACATTTTACAATGACTATCAGAAAGCCCTGTTGATTATATAATTTCTGCTTACTACTCTTTATACTGGTTGGTAAATATTAAATATAATTTCTGCTTGGTAGACCACAATACCAACAAAGTAGAAAAATATAGAATTTCTGTTAAACCCTTAGATATTAAAGTAATTCAATTATAATTGATACAGAAAAGTTGTATATTAATATTGTGTGGTTTCTTATGAAATATATCATATAACAACTTCCTTATAGTATATATAATCATCAACTGAATGAAAAAGAAGGATGAATAAAAATGATAAAAAAATTAAGAGTTTTGTTGTAGTTACTGAGAAAGATAAAGATGCAACGAGAAAAAAAATCATTGCCATTGGAGGGATGGATAGATAGACAGACAGAAGTAAAACAGTATACCTGACTTTTTTTAAAGCAACAGGTCAATACAGGATGCTGTAATCATAGTATTGAAATAATAGTTTCACTTGAGTTAAATAATAACATGCGAATAAAGGATCTAGTAGTCCCTTATATTGAAATAACAGTCTCAAAGGATATCAAATTAACAAACACGATTACACGGTATTCCCTAGACCCAAGTTTTGCAGGAGATGAAAATCACAAAACCAATAACCTATTTATCAATACCCTTTAAAAAATATGTTACATTGAGGAAACAGTGGTTTGAAAAGATAAAGCTGGATTTAATAGGATGACATCAATACAATTAGCTCCAATTAAAGCAAATTTTGAATCGTATAGTCTAACTGACAAAAATAGAATGTCTTTTTTCATTACCGTTTCATATCAGTTTTTCATTAAAGCAATTCGTAGGTTTAGCATCCATCACGTTTATCTTTTGTGTTTGCTCTATGACGTAAACTGCTCATCAAATGACAGTGTATCAAATAGATAATTCTAGTTTAGGTTAAATTATCAGAGTTTTAATGTAGCCAAAAGTATTCTCATAAAAAACATTGATCAAATTACTTTTTTAAATTACAATCAATGTCTAAAAATGGTCTAATTTAGTAGAAAATAAATATTAGAGTCAAAATTATAAATATTTTAGATAGATTTAAGTGATCTTCTTTTCAGGAATTTCTATAAATAAAATTGTAAGACTGTTTATGATGTACTAGATTACTTTTCTGGAATATATCTTATACCATGGATGGGTGTTTTCTCCCTACTTTTCTGGAATATATCTAATACCATGGACGGGGGTATTCTCCTCACTTTATATTGTGTCCAGTGAATGGCTGCTTATATCAGTTATAATGGGGATAAATATTTCCTTCAGTTTATTATTTAAATGGATGTTTTCTTTGACTTTTAACTTGTATATTGGTGATTTTCTTTCTCTATTATTCTGTGAAATGGTGTTTTTTTGCTCTGTTTTATATTGTGAATAGGTGTTTTGAATAATTTGATCCTTTTTTTCCTGCGGATGGTTGTTTTCTTTCACCTGTTATTGTGGTATTCATTTATCACTTTTATATTGTGAATGTATGTTCTTTTCCAGTCCAATTATATCTTAATTGTTTGATACTAGAAAGTTTCTTATGGAGTATAGTGCTCATGAACATTTCTGTACAACTTCTAATCAATTTTAGTCATTAAATCTTTTATGTTACTTTTTAATTGCCTTGTAGTTACGTGCATTTGATATTTCCAATTTGATATACATACGGTCAATGGACTTCAACCATTGTTAAACATTTTTTATGAATTAATCTTATCTGAATTTTTACAAAGTTTAAAAAAAATAAGACAAATATGTCAAGTTTCGAATAATCCTAAATATTTCACCAGTTTTTAAAAAATAAAAATAAAATCTAGCTGAGCCTCGAACCTTAAATATCCTTTTCATCCCCTGCAAAAGATTAGAAATGAAAGATCTAAAGTCTTTTCAATTTGAAATTCAATGGGAAAAGGGTTTGGGGGTGTGCACATTTTTTTTATTGATTATTCATTTTCATCTGTTTCTATGCATGCACATTGTCACATCGGGGCCTTTTAAAGCTGACTATGCGGTATGGGCTTTGCTCATTGTTGAAGGCTATAGTTGTCTGTGTCATTTTGGTCTCTTGTGGACAGTTGACTCATTGTCAATCATACCACATCTTCTTTTTTATATATTAATTTGTTTGCAGCTTTGCTGCACAGTCCATGATATTTATTGTCAAAACCATCCTCCTAAACTCTGAAAATTGAATGTTTGTCCCCTAAAATAATTTCTAAATAAAACCAGACAAATAAATGTAACCTACCTCATGTCTAGGTCTTTTACAACCAGGATATTTTATTGAACATAAGTTGTGAAAATAGTGCATCTGTTACAACATCAGACCAATGAAACTTTTACTATAACATTAGGTCATGTAAACAATTATTGACTAACGGGATATTGTAATGTCGTGACAACTGGTAGACCAACAAAGGTAGTGGGGACAGAAACTATAAATATATGCTCATATGCATATGTAGTATGATACCAGAATTATATGACCATGAACACCCTCATTCTTTAGTCAATTCAGAGCTGTCTTACAAGCAATGTAACAATAATGTTTTTATAAATACCAGTATATAGGGCTACAATTACAACCTGTTACATATGTGATGTTGTCCTTGAAAGATATAATGTAAATTAGAGAATAAAAATATTTCATTGGATTTCTGGTGAACACACATGCTGTCAGTAAGTCTATTGAAGGGGACTGCATTTAAATATTGATTGAATGTTGGTTGCTTAACGCCACATTAGCACAAAAAAGCTATAATAATCGTGGCGATGCATTTTAAAAAAGATGTGGTATGATTGCCAATGAGACAACTCTCCACATGAGCTCAAATGAAACAGAAATTAATAACTATAGGTCACTGTTCAGCCTACAACAATGTGAAAAAGCCTATAAGTCATAATCAGCTATAAAAGGCCCACAAATCACCAATGTAGAACAATTCAAACGAGAAAATTAACCTCCCAATTTATGTTCGAATAAACGAACCATTTTAACAGTTTATGTATTCATTCAGCTTGGACCAATATTGGTGGATTGAGAAATTTATTATGAATATTTGATGTGGTTTAGCAAACAAGCATAAAGAAAATTTGTTCTTGAAGTTTGTGGTTTATCCATGAAATCAACAGAAATTGGTATCCTACTAACTTTGATGAATCTACAGTATTCAGTTTTTACCAATAACAACTTATATCATTTGTTATTAGACTTTTTATATCAAATAAATGATTTTTTTCCTTAAAACAATGAAGCATAGTTACTTTGTTTACCATTTCAAATACATATATACAGGAGAGAACACATTTCTTCATCAAATTTGCAAATTTTTTTATAGCGAACATTTGAGATTTTTATACATAAAAAAACATAAAAGTATTGAAGAAATTCAGGTAAGTATATATAACAGAAACTCCACAGCATGAAATTGCATCATCAATTTAGGAAACATCTTTAGCAGACTCAATCATTTGAAATAAACATATGCTAAATTGCACAATTCTCAAAGCTATTTATACAATTCCGAACAGATAGTTACTTAAGACTGCTATTTATACAACCCTGAACAGGTTTTTACTTAAGATTGAGGATATTTGCTAACTTCATCAGATATTTTTTTCCTATATTTGAGATGATTTCAATGTAAAAAGTTTTGATATACTGTATAATATATAAAATTGAGAATGGAAATGAGGAATGTGTCAAAGAGACAACAACCCGACCATAGAAAAAACAACAGCAGAAGGTCACCAACAGGTGTTCAATGTAGCGAGAAATTCCCACACCCGAAAGCATCCTTCAGCTGGCCCCTAAACAAATATATACTAGTTCAGTGATAATGAACGCCATACTAATTTTCCAAATCATACACAAAAAACTTAAACTAAAATAATACAAGACTAACAAAGGCCAGAGGCTCCTGACTTGGGACAGGCGCAAAATTGCGGCGGGGTTAAAATGTTTCTAATATTCAAGATCTTAGTTGTGGTTATATACTTTATAATGTATATAACATTTTGATAAATATCAATAAAGTCATAAAAGTAAGCATGAATAAAGTATAGCATATAATTGACAATCAGTTGTGACGCCTTTACATTCTATTTACATCATAGCTAATCTACTTTTATTTTCAGATATTAATAATGCACCACAGCAGCTATATAAAAATATTTATAACGGTTTTTATTGTTATTAATATTACAATATAACAGGCAGTTAGATCAGAGGGAGATCTGACTCTCGGGACCGCAGATAAAAATGTAGCAGCCAATCAGGATGTTCCAATATTTCAACGGCCAACCTATATTTTCTCAAATTTGAATTATGGCAGGCATTAGGTTTGCACAAGAAATGATCAAATGATATTCATGAAATTGAACATATTTTCACCTGTGATGTAATTATATAAGATCATAAGAATCAAAACGGGGACCATACAGAGTTTTTGTTCAAAATTAATTATATTGATAATTAGATTGAGAATGTGCAAAAGAGACAACAACCAAAGCAAAAAACCCAGCCATTATGTGACAAATTAGTCTTCAACACTTAGCAAGAACATCCAACATTCAAAGTCGAGCTTCAGCTGGCCCCTAAACAAAGCTTCAGCTGGCCCTTAAACAAAACTGAGCATAATCAATGAATCTTGATTTGTTTAATACAAAATAAAATACAGAATGTATTTATTGAAAGGAACATACAGTTCAGCATGATTCTTCGTTATTCTATTGCGTCAATTTGTTATTTTCTGATTATGTTATCACTTCCAAGTTTCTGTAGACAAAACCTTTTGCCCACAAATGTAGGATAAATTTGTGCAAACCAAATGCAACTTATTTTAATTGAACACTCAATAATAGTATGTAATTCTTAACCTTGGGCTTAAAACTTTTTGTTTAAATAACACTTAGTATTGCAAGTGAGTGTGATACAACACAACTTAAAACTTGTGATTATGAAAATTTATTACCTCATTAATTTAGTTTATTAGGAGGGATAATAATAAAATAAATAGAAATACTCTAGAAACCAAATAAAAGGTCAAAATCAATATGAGAAAATATGAAGGAATAGAATACAGTATCATTATTTTCAAACATTTTAACTATTGTTGAAATATGATTTTATAAATAATCTAAATAAACTGTGCTTGTAGTTGATTACTGCCTGTAATAATGAGGGGGAAAGGAGGGGTCCTGATTCTGAAAACCCGGGATTAAAAACATGAAATAAATTTAAATCCTGACATCCCAAAATTCAAAAAAGAATTGCCAGATTACATAAGGATCAATCCCAAAATCCTCAGCATAAAAACACCCGATCCTGGAGTACGGCTAAAGGTCCTATCCTCCCTCAATAATTGTTTTGTCATAAATCAGGCCATTAGTATTTTTAACTGATTTGTTTCACATTTTGTCATGTAAGGGCCTTTTATAGTTTTCTACAAGGTTTGGTTTGGGTCATTGATGAAAATAGTGCCCTATGCTTACATTCATGTCCTCATATGAACTCTGGTCAATAGTTGTCTCATTGGCAATCATACCACAAATTCCTATTTTAATGTTCAAGCAGGAAGTAATGTGTAATAAAATCGGCAAATGCCTTGTACCAAAATAACCCTTTATTACAAGCTTTAAATAGTCAAGACCAGGAAAAAGCAAACAAATGTTCCTCTGGCAGAGATTTACTAGTAAGTAGACTGTTGAACCTTAAAGCCAGTGAACACCTACAGAAGAAGTAGACAATTATTGATAAGATGGAACGTGAAAAGAACCATCCTTATTCCTTTAAGTGGAATGATTCAATCAACTGTTTATGATGATGGCTCTGACAATAGAAGGTTTTGTGCCAATAACAGAAGAAAACATTGTTAATTACTGTGACAATCACAGCCCGCGATGATTATAACGAGAAAATAAGTTTCATCAGGTCATCCAAAAGGCTAGTTATTATTAATCAATGGTTACTCAGACGTCTAACTGACCGTGTAAACCGTCTTTATCTGTGTGGTAATCGTGAAGGACAATCAATTATCCAAATGTCAATCTTGTTAATCTTCGGTGAAAGGTACCTACGACAAGCAACGCGGGACTTTAGAGAACACTTTGTTTTCATGAATAATTGATAAACTTCTCCTAAAAAACAATTTTCTTTACGTCCACATATTTTTTTACTTGAGGCTATGGGATTTACAGAGAATTACAAGAACAGTTATGTCTACTACCACGACATTTTATAATGTATAAATGTGTGATCATTATCTTTCTTAAAATTAAAATAATGAATCTTTGAAACTTTTAGTCCATGTGACGTCAAATTTTAAAGAAAGCAGCACTTTAAATCAAATCTTTATGATACTTAAGTTCCTGGGATGTCAATTTTTGTCAAGTTAATTAAATCAAACCAGCAAATATAAAACTAAAACTAGGTTCCGTAAATTATTTTACGATGAAAATTACATGTTCATGATCACCAACAGTATGAAGTTTGCCACGATGATTTATCTTAAGACCCATCAATCTCGTCAATAAAGCATGTTTTCAAGTGAGTCCTGATTTAATTAACTTTACCAAACATGGATCAAGTGTTTAAATGATTAAATTTAATCCTAAATTCACCATAGAATAAACACATAACAAGTATTAGATAATAGCTTTGGGTTTTGTTGGGATTTAGAATGAACTCTGATTTATCTGCTACTGTGACGTAGCACAATAGTGCAGTGATACTGATAGTCTCTATAAAATAATCTGATTGATTGCTAATAACTTGATGAACATCCAGTGGCAAATATTTCAAGCCAGTTTAGGATTATCTGATAAAAGAATGATAAGAATATAAAGAAAATGATTACACTTTGTAACAGATGTGCCTTTTTTTAAAATTCTGTATTTGATTTGGTATGGGGTAAAAGTTTCAAGATGAAAAGTGCTGTGCTGATTCAGCAATTTGATCATTACAATTTTCATCCAAAATAAAAAATATTTTTATGAATGATCTGTCCCCCTTGATCTGTGGACATTGGATTGAAAAGGGGGCTCTAACCATTTAACCATCCTTTGATTTGAAAACTCGGGCATACCATTTAAAAACCATTTGAATTTGAAAGGGGGTAGACCATAAATACCCTTTGAATTGGAAAGGCAGCAGACCATTTAAATATCCCTTGAAATGGAAAGGTGGCAGACCATTTAAAAATCCTTTGCATTGGAAAGGGGACATAATATGACCATTTAACCAACATTTGGTGTCCACATAGCAAACTATTAAAATTGGAGAGGGGGCATTATAAATAAGACCATTTACCCAACCTTTATCTCCACATTAAGTTATGCCATGCCAGTTCTCTATTGATTTTATAAACAGAACGTTAAGTGTCAATAGATTTTTTTACAATTGCCTCTGACAGATTTTTTCATGCCAAGCCACATTACTAAAACTCTTTTCTCAATTAAAAAAATAACATCTTTGACCTTTAATTAAAACTGTCATTTCTCATTAATTATTTATATCTATAGAATATACTGCTCTTCAAAGATCAATCTAAAATAGATTTTTAAATTTGCTCTTAGCATTGCCAACAGAAAGGCTTTCCATATGGATTTTTGATAGACTTACACAATGGACTGTCAGTAGAAGATTTAACCATTCCTCCTACACACCATCACAACCTTAAGTCACAGACAGCACCAAAATTATACGCAAAACTAATTGATACAAATTATCTCTTGCTTCTAACTTTCAGATAGAATTTAAATAATTTCTTGTTTCTTACTTTCAGACAAAATTCAAATTATTTCCTAAATTCTGAAATTCAAATTTTTTCTACTAACAAGTAGAACTAAAAAAAATCTGTCTTGATTGTTGGTTGCTTAATGTCCAGTGGCAAATGTTTCATGCATTTTCATGATGAGTCTTCCAAAGAACTTATACAATTAAATTTGTATAAAATTTAAATGTTCATTTGGATTTACATTTTAAAGTGTCATTTCCATTAATTATTTATACTACCTATAGATTCCTCTGCTCTTAGAATAATGGTAAATAGATTTTAAATTTGCTCCCTACAACCAAACGGCTTTCTCATAGATTTGATGTATTTTTCAATTAAAAACATACAAAAGGTATAAATATAATATTTATTTTGTTTCTCCTGATTACAAACATGAACTTTAAAATATTTGTTTCATCCTTGTCATTTTGACCTTGGCAAGAACAATTCTTCAATGGAGTTTTTTGTCTCATATCTATACATGTAACCTACAAACTTTTGTCGCATGTGCTGCTTTTGTCATAAAACTTGACTCAGTACCAGAAGTACAGAATTTGAGCTTGGCCAACAAATCCAGTCATTTGATTGGTTGATTTCTGAGTCTGAATACAAGAAAAGTATTTCAAATTATTATGACTGCAAGGCCTGATTATCAATGTGCCTTTTTAACTTTTGTTTACTGATTATCAATATCTATGAACTTTTTGTCTCACAATTATCGTTGTGACCTATGAACTTTGAAAGTCTTTCTGAAAATGCCTCTGAACTGTCCTTGACCTTACTACTTCTGTTTTCATCACCATTCAGCACAATCCTGCAAATCTACGTTCAAGATTTAAACGCTGACAATAGTGATTGTTTTATAAGACAAATCATCTAGCCTCCTACAGGGAACATTTGTCAGACTCTACTAATCCCTAAAACACATTACTGGGCACCACTTTGAGTCTGTTTAAATACGTCAGATAAAGGTTAGATCCAAGTCTGATGATATTTTAATGGCCAGGGTATTAATTAACTTCCATTGTTGTAAGTGAAAATAAATTGAAATTTTCTGACTGAACTGTTTTTAATCGGAATCGGTAAATATGATATTATATAATCAATTAATTAAATTCCTCTTTATTACCTGATACTTCCAGACATCAAAATGAGGTAAATATTGCAAAATCATCGCAAATTTTATTTAAAACTAGAATTGTCAATAATTAAGCCTGTTCACTGTGAATTATCCTGTGAATTGTACATGTAAATCATTTGATATAATCAGCTAAAAATGCATTTTACTTTGCATTTAGTGCCCGATTAGAATCTGACATCCTTAATTTGGGTATTCACACATAATTTACATAAAATCAGACTTGTAAATTATAGCCATTAAATAGAAAAAATAAAAATGTCAACAATCAACTGGTGACCTTAATATCCATGGAGATTGTATATTGGTTACAATACTATAGACCAGGAACCTGTCTAAATGATAGAGATATGAAGAAAGAATACTGTCATGTCTGTTATAAGAAGGTGATCTTTCTATAAAGATTATGACGTAACATGATGTACCTAGGTGGCATGTTATTTATCCAACATTTGATGTCAGAAAGAGGAACTAAAAATAAAAGAGGGACAACTCAAACACATATGATGTATCTTGGTGGCAGGTTATCCTTCAACGTTTGATGTATCTGGGTGGCATAGTATGCCTCAAACAATTAAAATATCTTAGTGGAATGGTATGCCTAAAACAATTGTTGTATCTAGGTGGCATGGTATGCTTCAACGTTTGATGTATCTGGGTGGCATGGTATGCCTCAAACAATTGTTGTATCTAGGTGGCATGGTATGCTTCAACATTTGATGTATCTGGGTGGCATGGTATGCCTCAAACAATTGCATTTTTTAGTGGCATGTTTGATGTATCTTGGTAGTATGGTATACCTTTATATTTTGAATTTATAATATTCTGTCCATTATAAGCAGGTGGTCTTTGTTTGCAGAGGTTATCTATTTTTTCAGGAATGATTCAAAAAACCTGTCTACTATGAATAATATCAATCATTTGGTCACAATAAACAGGTGCTCATTAACAAAAAGCACTCAATGCACTTTACCAATCAAATTTTAGTTCTACTTCAAATAGGTAGATATTTCTTGTAAAATAATATAGCTCCTAGAAAATTCACTCTATATACAAAACCAGGATTAACAGTTGACTACATTTAATTACCTTATAATACAGTAATGAATTATTCATTGGACGGAAGATAATTTACATCGGCAGAATTCCGATGAAGAGTTTTATTGTGTTAAATAGCTAATTACATACTGAGGTATTGTGATGTGTCTCTAGGGATGGACAAACGGTGGCATATTAACCAATTACAATAGTAGATATATTGATCGCAGAGACTTACTCAAATATACGGCTGGTAAACATTATATTAAATAAGAAAAAAATATAATTTGGTTTAATCGGCATGAAATCCCAAAAGATAAAATTTGAAATTTGAAATGTAAAAATATCTTCTTTATTCCTATATTTACAATGGATCTTTGCTTTCAGTCTAAACAATGTATTTCCAAATGTATGTCAAAGTAATAGATCACTACAATTAGAAAGTACAAATGAGGTACTTTGTTGTGTAGGTTATATATATCAGACTTCACAGCAAACAATGTTGATGTGGTTCATAAGTGTTTCTTGTTTCCCGTTTTTTTAAAAATAGATTAGACCATTGGTTTTTCCCGTTTGAATGGTTTCACAATAGTGATTTTTGTGGCCCCTTATAGCTTGCTGTTCACTGTGAGCAAAGGCTCCATGTTAAAGACTGTACCTTGACCTATAATGGTTTACTTTTATAAATTGTGACTTTGATGGAGAATTGTCACTCATACCACATCTTCTTATATCTATTTGTTTTCCTATCTATTTACCTATATAAGTAAGTTAACTGACACAATTTATGTAACACGTTAACCATTGTAGGTCTAAAACAGTGAAAAATGAAATTTATATCATATCAGAATAGTTTCTAAATCATACAATACTCGGTAAAGAAATCCACAAGAAAGTCAAACTGTCTAAATCATATAAAAGTCTAAATATAGCTTGCATACAGAAACATTGATCATAAAAGACAATTATCTTCATAAAAATTACTCCTGCTGTTAAGTTATCGTTCTACAGGTCTATAAGACTGAGATTCTATAATAGTATCATTATTATAAGGTTTTATTACAAATACTGTCAGGTCAAAATTCTTAACAGTCAATATTGTTTCATATCAAAGTAAAAATAAAAGTGGAAACATTTTCAAGATAAAGAAGAATTAGAGGAGAGTCAACAAATATGGATCAACTATACAAAGTGGGTAAAAGGTAAAACCAATCCCCTTGTTTAAAACACTACATTTAGATGAAATAAAGCAGATGTTTTGTGAACTCTAACACTGTAAACAACAGTACAGTTAGACAAGTATCACTGTTAATACAATAGGGTATGAATAAAGGAAAGAAGGTATACACAAATCTAACAGACAAGTATCACTGTTAATACAATAGGGTATGAATAAAGGAAAGAAGGTATACACAAATCTAACAGACAAGTATCACTGTTAATACAATAGGGTATGAATAAAGGAAAGAAGGTATACACAAATCTAACAGACAAGTATCACTGTTAATACAATAGGGTATGAATAAAGGAAAGAAGGTATACACAAATCTAACAGACAAGTATCACTGTTAATACAATAGGGTATGAATAAAGGAAAGAAGGTATACACAAATCTAACAGACAAGTATCACTGTTAATACAATAGGGTATGAATAAAGGAAAGAAGGTATACACAAATCTAACAGACAAGTATCACTGTTAATACAATAGGGTATGAATAAAGGAAAGAAGGTATACACAAATCTAACAGACAAGTATCACTGTTAATACAATAGGGTATGAATAAAGGAAAGAAGGTATACACAAATCTAACAGACAAGTATCACTGTTAATACAATAGGGTATGAATAAAGGAAAGAAGGTATACACAAATCTAACAGACAAGTATCACTGTTAATACAATAGGGTATGAATAAAGGAAAGAAGGTATACACAAATCTAACAGACATCAGAAAACAATACCATTGAAATGAACAATGAAAATGACAAAGAACACATCATGATCAGATGACAGTTCTAACATCAAATGACAACACAGATAAGCTAAGCAAAGAAGTTAAAAAAACATTGACAATTAAATCAATCTTTTATCTAAAAACACCTACTATTTGTTCAAAAGCATCTCTTATAAAAGTGGATATATATAACTGTATTGAGAGTTTTACAAATACTTTGTTATCAGTAATTCAGCTAAATAAACACATGTATCATGTCCTTTGAAACTTCTTTTCTCATAAAACTATGTATATGTTCAAAAATAACTTAAAAACTTATATTTAGAATTTTACAAATAATTTGTTATCAGTATTAATTTAGCTAAATAAACACATGTATCATGTCTTTTGAAACTTCTTTTCTCATAAAACTGTGTACATGTTCAAAAATAACTTTAAAAACTTTAACAATCAGATTTCTGTCATCCTACATCTTTAATAGACAGGATTTTTTTAATGATTTTGTTTATCTACTACTAGATCATCTCTACACAAAAACGTTGGCACACTAATTAAAATTTTAAAAGTATTTATGGAAATTTATTTACGTCATTTCTGAAAAAGAGATGTTTATTATGGTATTGTTTTCTGACATTGTGTCACTTAAATAAAATGGCTAAAACAGAATATTATATATCTGGCATCTTTATGTGTGTTTAATTTTCTGCTATATGTACAGTGGGTTATTGGGACAGTTAAACTGTAATTATAGAAATGAATCTGCCTTTTTAATTGCTTTGGAATTACGTATAACAACATTAATAGTAAAAAGATAGCTTACGTTGGTTTCATTGGTGTTTGGAAATTTGTATTATTTTCAATAAAAACCTGGCCTATTTTTATACCAAGCTATGTCAGAAGCCTGCTTTATACATACGGAAGTAAATTGATACAAACTTATATGAGCTAGAGTTTGAGGTGAGAAAAACTGTCTTAAATCTAAAGGTGAAATTCATAAAGACTTAAAGTCCAATAACCTGTGAACAATTGACTAAAATAGTTTCAAAATCGAAAGAATTGAAAAATGAAATATTCATTACACTTGATTAAAGCATTCTTTTGTTTTTGTAGAAAAATGTAGAAAAATCAAAAGGAAACCCACATGCCTATTTGGGCATTTCTGATGAAATCTTTTTTTATATTCCTCTAATATAACAATGTCACATCTCCTTATTCAGGAGTCAGACTGAGAAGACATAGGAAGGAGAATTTCCATTCAAAAACTTCATTACAAATTCTTTTTTTATTCATTTTAATTTCATTATCTTACTGATATCAGCATCTCACATCTATCATTGATGTTTTCTAAAGTTTACATATTTTGAAGAGAACAAACGTACCCAAGGCTTCTTTTCAAAGATCTGAATATTATGCCACAGAACAGAATACTCATTTTCAATTATTTAAAAAATTGTTTGTTTGTAACTTTCCCAATTTAGAATTTTCTATATGAATTTTCTATATCTCATATAAATGATTTGAAAAGCACAATAAACCTTAATTGGAATTTTAATTATTAATTTCAGGAAATTAAATGTGGTGTCATATATACCATAGTGCAAAATATCCATTTAAATTCAGAAAACCATGGAAAATTAAAGAATTTAATAAATGAGCACATTTCCAACACTAAAAGTTATATAACTGGTAAAATTATCAATTTCAAATATTTATCACTTTGTGTCTATTTGATTGCAAATGACAAAATATTTTAGATATAGCTCCGTGACAAAATAAAACATGTACATTTGTTTTCTAATGTTCAATTCAAATAAAGCTGTTAATGTGGAAATTAGAAGTGAATTACGTTCAATTATTAAATACCCTGGGAAATAAAACTAACCTAAATGACAATATTTACCAAGGCAACACCATCCATCACGATAAATTGAATAATGCTATAATACAGCAGATTTTTAAGACTAAAAAAGCAAAAATCAACGTTTTTTTTTTACTTTATGATCATGATGATTTAGATATTGTTTACAAATTGATTTTTTTTTTAAATCCGGAAAACAAACAGCATTATTTTGTATCTATGGTATGTGTCAGTTGTCAAATGTAATACAGTGATATCTGGTATAGGGGAACATGTCCAATACCGACCAGTGACCACTGTATACCAGATCCTCCTTATCAGACAACACAATCAATGATGATAAAGTCTAAATGCATATTGCATTTGGATTAAAATTTAAAGGACTGTCTGCTTTTGGTATAAGCATTTCGACACATGTGGGGAAAAACTAGGTCAAAAATTCAAATTTGAAAACAATTTACTTAAGGATGTTTAGGGTAATGGAGGACCTCAAAAACATTTATTTCATTGGACTATGTTGTGTGTACTAACAAACATAAGGTAGAGAAGATTGATTGATTGTTTACAGTTTAAGGCCACTTTCAACTTGTTTGTGCTATTTCGTGGCAGTCAGCTTTTATAGGTGGAGAAAGAACCACAGAATCATCAGCAGGAAAACTTACAATAGTCAATTAATATTGGAGTCCAGTGCTCCTACCCAATGATTCAAAATCACAATGTCAGTGTTAACAGGCAGTCGGGCAGTCATTCAGTAGTTTGACTATTAAAACCACTTGGCCACCTAGCAATAAAGGCTGAAATATAGCTAACCAGCCAGTGGCTAATTAGATGGGATTGCACTTTTTTCAATCTTCACCTCCAAATGACATTGAAACAAAAGACAATGGGCGTTATCTTACCTCGTTGTTTCTTTCTCTGATGGTGTTTCACAACTACTGGCAACGCTGGAATCTTCTGATTCTAAAGAATTAAAACTTTTACAATTGGCCTCCCTCAACTTGCGTTCTTCCCACTGAGCACGCCCCTCATCAGCAGCCCGCCTTTTAAGTTCCACTAGTCGTTTCTTTTCTTGTTCAATTAGTGTACTGCCTAAAAACATCATTACATTATTAAACAAACTTTAATTAAGAAAAAAAAACATTGGAAAATTGGGGGGGAAAAACAAGAAAATAAAATCAATGAAGCATGGTCTATAAAAATGTATACATGTACCATATGCATAGATGCAATTTCTCATTTCTAAACGATTTACCCAGAATAGACTATCACTCTGTTAATAAAGAGTTTTTTTTACTCTCATTTCAAAAATTCATGCCAAATATAGATATCTGCATGCTTTTCTATAAATTTCAAAGTATTTTCATTTATGATTTAAGGGAAAGAACAAGTCTAATGTCATTTTAAAGAGTTAGAAAACTTGTAGAAAACAAAGAAATATAATGAGTTAAGCTATTCATAAATCAATCATACGACGGCAGAGTATAACATCTCAGTGTACTAGTCCAGACTTAAATTATTTGATGCTAAACGGAAATAGGACCAGCTTCAGTTTGTCATTAGGTGCTGATGAAGGTGTCAAAAACTCCTGATATATAGTGTCGCATGATTAAATAGAAGCCTTTGTCTACAAATATTAATTAATGTCTTGTATGATGAAATATCAATTTAAGTCATAGTAGTGTTGTAAAAGGTTAAGATCAAGATGTTATTTGATTAAAAGAAGATGTGGGGTATATGTTAATCTACAGAGGACATCTGAAGGTCATCATCTTTTACAGCAGACAAGTGTTTCAGGTCAAGCTAAATTGACCAGAGTCCAGAAAAGTTTTGAATCAATTCAACATAGACTATTAAAGATCAATAATTTTTTTTAAATGTTCAATATCAATATAATTGTTAATAGTATGTAAATAGTGTTCTGAGTAAACGTGTGTAAATTAATCAGTGAAAAACAATGGGCAGCAGATCAAAGTGGATTCCTTTTAACATTTTTCAAATTGATAAAAACCAAATTACATCAGATTCTGTAGAGTTTGTGTGAAGGACAGATTAATCATAGATATTTTTGAACAACACTTATCTTAAATAAGTCAATTTAATGGTTCATCAATAAGTCCATTACGTAAGTCAGTACAAATTATCAAAGTCTTTCTTGTTACCGCAAAAATTACATATCGTAAATAAATCGGTAAATGGCGATAAATTGATTCTCTCATCCTTAGATCATATTTCTTTCGTTAATAATCTTAATGCGTAATAACTTATTTCTAAATCAAAGGATTTTCAGCTCAGATTGCATTGCAGGAGATTAAATATATCTTATGTAATATTTCAAATGCTTCAAAATAAATGCTTCATTAAAAGTTGTATGGAGAGATAATACATCAGTACACGATAAGGAAGGTAGGCTCTGCTAATGAAGAATGTTAATCAATGGACAATTATTTAATTGATCAGCTGTGGGTGTACTCTATTTTAAACACTTCCTCAATCTTTACTCATTTCTAACACCACAGAATACATTCAGGAAGTGCTATTCTATTATGATTATAACATCTAAATTGGTCCTATTGTTAAATAAGTGAACTAAACGCTATTTGAACTATGAAAATTAAAAGGATTGTTCATTGTCTAACCAAACTCCTACCAACTTTTAAAAATCCACTTTAATACTGGTCTTCTAATTTTTTTTTAAAAAGAGAAAAGAATCATATTCATTCACTTTATAATATATCACTGTCAAATTTAATATTTAATCTAATGTATTGTTGCATGCACATTCCTCTTTATATATCCATCTATTTTAATGCTTAAATCTTTTTATATCTATATAAAGAGGAGTTTCTATATGCACATGCTCAATTTCCTTTAAAAAAAAAAAATGAAAAAAATGAAAAGCCAAAAGAAAACCAATTACATTTAAGTGCTTTTCAATGATTATTTCTGCCTCTTCCAAAGCCAATATGAAAACATTATAGTAAAAACATTCATTAATTCTTATCCAATGAATGTACTTTATTTTTAAAATATTTTAACAAGTTGTTTCTCCAAAGCAAAATTTATCCATGCAAGGTTAATGAATTATCTAATTATAAAAAGAAACACCATGAACAAAATCAGTCTAATTACATATTAGAGTTGTCTTCTCTTTGTTAATCTATGAAATACTGAGAAAATCTGAATAACAATTTCTTTCAAATAGCTTAACCCAGATTAGAATACTGTAAGTTTATCAAGAGTAAAACCATGTTAAAGACTCACTTAAGGGCATACGATACAGTTACAGGGAAGGTAATGACGTTGCTAACGTAATTTGTTATTTTCGCGACGTCAAACTGTAACATATCGGGAAAAGATGCATTTTCCGACTGATTTTTATCATTCAAACTGATTTAATTTGAAAACGAGTTCATGGACCCCTATTTTTCAAAACGGCATTTTGTTTCATTTTGCAGGGAGATTATGTGACCCAAATTTTATAAAACTGTAAATAGAGGATTTTTTTTAATTTTGATAAACATGCAGTAAAAAATGACGTTTTTTCCTCAATTCATGAACATTTGATAAATATGAGTTATTTCTGAATATAAAATTGCATATTTTTTTATGATATTTATAAAATACAGAAATTACCGATTATTTAACAGAAAACTATTTGTGTTTATCTTTTATAACAAAAAAGTTATGTCCTTCTTTCGAAAACGAAATTACGGCCACAAATCTGAATTTTGAGCAAATATACAAAATTTCGACCTCATTTTACTAAAAAAGTAGCACATTAAGGTATATTTTTTATTACATATTTGATTTAATCAGGTAAAAAATAGCCTATAGGCAAAGTTTCATAAACTTGTAAATACAGGATCAAAACTGTATCGTATGCCCTTAACAGGTTAGGGTGTACCAAATATAAAAGGGTGCGTAAAAATATTACCCAAATACAAATTAATATGAAATAACAAAATTATAAGTTGAAATCCCCTCTTCCATGATAAAAGAGCGATTTGACTGAAAAACAGCTCCTGTATCTGCCCTTCTTCATACACAGATCTAACAAGGCTCCATACATACTTTCTCTTATGGAAATTGTTTTGTCAACCAATGATAATTCATTTATTTTTTTAAGGTGTAAAAATAGGACAAAAGCTGTTGATCCTCTAAGGTCTTTAAAAGAAAGTAGAACAGAAAGTTGTTAGTTCTGTGTAAGGCAAGTTTGGACACAGAATCCGTGTTCCAATCAGATTGTGATAAAATACGATAAAACCAAATAATTAAAGCAGATTATACTGGTACAAACATTTACCTGAGTCAGATGAGACAGCTGAATACCAAAATAAAAACTCATCTTTAATCATGTTACCTTTTTTTGTAATGAATTATTTATCTTGGTATGTAACAAGAAAAGCAGTCAAAATTATCACAATACATCTACAGTGTTTATTAATACTGATATACTTTTATTGTCATAAAATGTGCAGATTCAAAGTCATCAGAAATGTTTAAAGGCTTATAACTTTGGTATTTTATCCTTTTCCTTATTTCTCATTGAATTCATTAACTGAGCATTTACTCTTGTTTACAGAAAAAATCAGAAACTCTTGCATGAATTTATTATTGTGATTTTGTCTGTTCAGGCTACAATGCGATTTAAATTTTGTGATATTGATAAAAATCCTGTTCAATTCATTTAAAAAAAAATTAAATGTGAGTTTAAATTATTGCGTTTTTACTCTGTTGCATTTTCACAATAATAAAAACATCACAATGATTTCGAAAGGTAAATGGAACAAAAAGATGAAAATATCAATAAATATATTTTAAACAGAAATTTGAATGGTATAGACATGAAATAAAATGCACAGTGTTTTACAAAAAATTCAGCAAAAAACATATATCCAAAAGCCATTAAAACTATATCATCTGTGTGTTTGAATCTGTACTGTTATTAGTAACACTATAACAAGCATTGGTACACTGAGAATTTAATTTGTTATCTTATGCTTTTAGTCATGCAATTTTATTTACATTCCAAAATTGATTTTGTAATATTTTCTTCAGTAGTGAAAGTTGTCAGAGTTCATCAAGAGTTATCTCCCATGGGTGAACTATTTTATGTGATGATGAAGTTTTAGTCTTAACAGTATGAAATAAATCATGGATAATAATTAAAATATTGATATATATATATAGAAAGATAACCTCTATTTAATCCTAAAATACTAAGTACCAACAATATGTAGATATGGGGAACAAAATAAGACTGCATTGTACAATAACCTTGAATAGCCAAATGTGCAAGACGGATCTCAAGGTTGTTAGAAATCCTACATGATCATCAACTTTATATAATACTTTTTGATTTTACTGGTTCTTAATTAAAAATAAGTTCAATGTTCTAGAAGATCAAAATTAAAGAAAAGTAAATATTTCATAAATTGTAAACCAGATGCTCCGCAGGGCGTAGCTTTATACGACCGCAGAGGTTGAACCCTGAACAGTTGGGGCAAGTATGGACACAACATTCAAGCTGGATTCCGCTCTAAATTTGGATTGTGATTAAATAGTTGACACAGCATAGGTTTCTGACACAGAATGAATGTATTCAAATGAACTTAAATTTTTTGTTTTCTCTTAGAGCAATTCACTATGCTGTTGAATATTAATCCTCTCAAAAAAATGTTTGAAGAAATTTTCTTTTTATTTATGAAATTTCAAATGAGAAAAATTGAACCCAATTTTTTAATCACATCCCCCTTTCCCTTATTCCAAAACTAATTTCAATTAAAATATTCTAATGGAGTTTGCAACAATTACTACTCATTTAAATACATCATAAAATATTAGATGTAAAAAAACTGCTTGTTATCACTGAATGGTAAAGATTATTTAAATTTATCAGTTGGTAGTAAAAAGTGAATATACATTGTATATTGTATGTAACAAAGATTTAAGTTGATTCTTGACAAAGAAAGATAACTCCAATTAAAAAAAATTCTTGCAGATATTTCTTGCTTACTTTACTGGACAAAGAAAGATAACTCTTAATTAAAAAAAAATTTGCTATTTCACAATATTGAGAAATTAGATATTTCTTGCCATTGCACAATACTGTGCAATTGAAAAGACTTGCTATTGCACAATACTTAATATAATAATTTTAGATCCTGATTTGGACCAACTTGAAAACTGGGCCCATAATCAAAAATCTAAGTTCATGTTTAGATTCAGCATATCAAAGAGGCCCAAGAATTTGATTTTTGTTAAAATCAAACTAAGTTTAATTTTGGACCCTTTGCACTTTAATTTAGACCAATTTTAAAACTGGACCAAAAATTAAGAATCTACATACACAGTTAGATTTGGCATATCAAAAAAACCCAGTTATTCAATTTTTTATGAAATCAAACAATGTTTAATGTTGGACCTCGATTTGGGCCAACTTGAAAACTGGGCCAATAATAAAAAATCTAAGTACATTTTTAGATTCAGCATATCAAAGAACCCCAAGGTTTCAATTTTTGTTAAAATCAAACTAAGTTTAATTTTGGACCCTTTGGACCTTAATGTAGACCAATTTGAAAACGGGACCAAAAATTAAGAATCTACATACACAGTTAGATTCGGCATATTAAAGAACCCCAATTATTCAATTTTGATGAAATCAAACAAAGTTTAATTTTGGACCCTTTGGGCCCCTTTTTCCTTAACTGTTGGGACCAAAACTCCCAAAATCAATACAAACCTTCCTTTTATAGTCATAAACCTTGTGTTTAAATTTCATAGATTTCTATTTACTTATACTAACGCTATGGTGCGAAAACCAAGAAAAATGCTTATTTGGGTCCCTTTTTGGCCCCTAATTCCTACTGTTGGGACCGAAACTCCCAAAATCAATACCAACCTTCCTTTTGTGGTCATAAACATTGTGTTTAAATTTCATTGATTTCTATTTACTTCAACTAAAGTTATTGTGCGAAAACCAAGAATAATGCTTATTTGGGCCCTTTTTTGGCCCCTAATTCCTAAACTGTTGAAACCAAAACTCCCAAAATCAATCCCAACCTTTCTTTTGTGGTCATAAACCTTGTGTCAAAATTTCATAGATTTCTATTAACTTAAACTAAAGTTATAGTGCGAAAACCAAGAAAATGCTTATTTGGGCCCTTTTTGGCCCCTAATTCCTAAAATATTGGGATTAAAACTCCCAAAATCAATACCAGCCTTCCTTTTATGGTCATGAACCTTGTGTTAAAATTTCATAGATTTCTATTCACTTTTACTAAAGTTAGAGTGCGAAAACTAAAAGTATTCGGACGACGACGACGACGACGACGACGACGACGACGCCAACGTGATAGCAATATACGACGAAATTGCGGTCGTATAAAAAGGATTAAGTTTATTATTTTCCTACATCATAAAATTTGACATTGATTTTAATGAGCGATAAATGTTTCTGACAAAAGCTGATTATCATTTTAGCTTAATTTCAATGCCATTATAACCTTGACAATCACTGAGATATCAGGAAATTAATTATTTCATGGTCTTTTTTATGAGTGCATTATTTTTTGAAAATTACTAGATGGGAGATAACTCAGGTAAGGGAGACAACTCTGACAATTTCCTGTATTTCCAGTGTACACTGTACTTGCCTTGTTGCTCTACGAAAAGTGAATGATTTTTCTCTATCTCCAGCATCGTGGCTGATTTCTTTCTCTCACCTTTGGCAGAATTTGTGGGGCTTATTAACCAATTAGTTACTGTAGTTGTTGAACTTGAATGAGAAGATTTTTGTGAGGAGTTCTGGTTGATGTCTGAATAACTGTCATGTTTCTCCTGTAAATGTAGAAATGTTAAAGTTGTCATATTAGTGGTTGGAATTACTAAAAATATAAGTTTCTTTTTCAAATAAATATATTTAGGAATAAAACAGTTAAAAAAGATTTTTAAATCATATAACTAATTGACAATCAATTTTAATAAATGATTAGCATTAACACCACAAAAATAAATTCTTACAATGAAATTTAAAAATATTTTAAACATTTTTTTCTCTGAATAAAACTTTGTCAATGCAACTGATATTCAGATAAGTATTGACTTATTGTTAGGTTTCTCTTTATTTTTAAATCATATATATATATATATTGCTATGAGGCCGATTTTTCAGAGTATGCGGGTAATGGTATTTGTATACATTGAAAAGTTTTAAAAGTACTAAACCTTAAAGCTGCCATGCATGCTTAAAAATGCATTTTAATTACTCTTCAAATAAAATAATCAATCTCACTTCTTTTTAAAGTCTACTATGGTACACACTATCAGATAAGAATTCTAAATCATATTTATATATAATACAAAGTTGGTTTTTTTAAAGATTAAATGCAGTCTGATAATTTAAAAAAAACTTCCTCCATACAGAACATTAATTGACATACATTTGTTTTAAAAAAATAATGAAGCTATCTTCTGAAATCTAGATCATTTGATATGAAATAAACTTTTACATGTACTAAAGAAGAAAACATATCAATAAGAGATGAATAATTTTCCTGGGCTTTTTATACCTCGTCAGATAAGATGTCTTCTGCTGTTTTTGTCTGTGTTTTTATTGTCTTCTTCAACTCACTTAATTTTGTATTCTCCTGAAAACAAACTCCAAAACTAAACAAAAAATTCCCTAACCTAATGGAATAAAATAATATAGGTTAAACTTAAAATTTTCATTCCATAATATCAAATAAATCAAACAGAAATAATAAAAGAACTAAAATAATTCAACTATTAAAATATTATAACTGAAATATTGCGGTATAAAATAAATAAAATTGTCCTAAATTTCAATAGCCATTTCCATTATCTATAAAATTACCCATCTACTCAAGATAGTTAAATTTTAAAATGGCAATTGAAATGAAAGATGGAATAAATAATCAAAGTCTACAAAATAAAACCAAGTCTATTAGCAACAGATAAAGCAAAAAAGCAAATAAACTAAATAATTCCAACATTTCAAATTTAAATGAAACCATAACAACAACCATGTGACCAGATCATGTGACAAACCTTCTTTAACTGTTCTACTAAGACCAGTCGACTTTGTTCCAGGTTTTCTATGTCTTTCCTTACACTGGATAACATGTCATGTTGTTGTGAGTCAATCTGCTGCAAACGATTCTGAAAAAATCAAAAAAATAAAGTCAATCATTATTGCTATTGTAAACTTTCTTTCAGTGTTTGTTTTCATACTTGACAGTGTTACTAGAAAGAAGGGATAAAAACAAATAGAATATCTTTATAACTGTGTTCCTTATTTGTAATCAAAAACTCTAAAATCTAAATGTCATGTACAACAATATTCAAAGTTATTTTTTCTTCTATAAATAACTCATTTTCATTTATATTTGAAGGGAGATAACTCAAAAATACTTAATGATAAATGCATTCATTTAGAGGTCTGGATTTGAAGGGAAAAAAAAATCAAGTTTTATATCCCCTCAGAAGAATATTCATTATAACTTATAGCCTTGCTTATTTATATAACGATCCAAACATTTATTTATCAAACATGATACATTTTTTATTTCTAACCCATTCTAGTTGTATATTTCTCTAAAAGTTTAAACATGTAACTTCTAATCTCCTTATATCTATAACATCCAAAAGTTTAAACATTTATTTTCTAATATCCTTATAATGTTAACACCAAAAAGTTTCAAAATGTAACTTCTAACCTATGTATGTATATATATTTATCGCTATTTTACTAAATATTCCTTATATTTCTCAGCGGAGTCAAATGATATGAAAATTATCACTACAAACTAAGGATGCACGTGCCTGGTGTCATGAAATTAACAGCGTTGTCAAAGGTAAAATAGCAAAAAACAGATTATCATTGGTCATCTCAACTCGATTTCTTTTCTCGCTTTTGTCGTACTGGCTCAAGCGAGAAAATCAATCTTGTTGAGATGATCAACGATAATCTATAAATAACAAGTATTTTCTAACCTCTCTTGTTTTATATCTTTCCAGAAGTTTATTCTGGTCAGTCATTAACTTTTTCTGTAATTTCTCTTTTTCTTCCTCATATCTTGCCTCAGACTGAAAAATAAAAAATGAACAATACACATTCAAGTTATAATACAAATATTCTGGAGATTATATACAATTATGAAATATTTGATGATGCCCCACACTAGATGTATTACATTTACCCTTTGGAATTCTTTCCTGTCAGTTGTGATTACATTCTTATAATAAATGACCTCTGAAGTCTGAGAAAAATGTTCCCTTGACTTTAGATCACTAATATTCAGATTCTGAATAATTTTATCTATTGTATATATTTTTAGGCACTAAGACTAAAGCATATGTAGAAAGTAATAGTTTGAGTCATGTGTGGGTTCTTATAGATTCCAGACAATTTAGAGCTAGACAGACACGTGAATATTGTTGAGGCCTGTATGCTGCCCTCTACATGTTTGTTGGTTTTATTGTTGTGTTGCTGTCTCCTTGACTTAAATACCTAAATATTTCTTTTGATTCTAACACTAATAATTCTGTCCCTTTCTGTGACCCCCCCCCCCCCCCCACTCAGGAGGGCCTGAACTCTTTATAAGAAAAAAAAGGCCTAGGATTTATCTGTGTGAGACAACCAATCAGCTGATAGCTTAATGTTATCAATGCTCTAAATTCAGAAATCATTGCATGCATTTAGCACTACATGACAGACTAAAATGTGAGAAAAATTGTTGTAAGAAAAAGCTGCATACAAATAAATGTGGAAGACTTTAGTATGCAAGTTCTAATAGTTGCAATACTCATCCAGTGGCATTGCTCTCAATAATCAACACCTTGAAATTTTTTCTGAATTTATAGTAGGTAAATCCGGTGCTAAATCTGAATGATAAAATGACAATTTTTCATCGACTTGGCTTTTAGGCTTTAACAAAGCCTTCATAGAAATCTGAATAATAATGAAAGTTTACCTCAAGCTGTTTGAATTCTAGATCATCAAAATCTTTATGTTTCTGTTCAATTGATTCCTGTTCCCTGTCGAACTGGTCCTTGATCTTATCTTTCTCCCTGTCATGACAACTACCCAACATTTGTTCTGTTTCAAAGTGTTTCTTTTCAAGGTCAAACAATTCTTCTTGTTTCTTGTCCATTATTTCTATTTCCTAAAAAAGAAAAGTATAATATTTTTCATCTTTATCAGACATTCTATGATGAGTTGTTTAATGCAGTGACATGACTGAGATCAACTAGGATCATCATTCAGATTCAGTTATATAAACCCAGCCACAATACATTGTATAGCATATCTAAATACACACCAAAAAATTCAATAGTGTGAATATATATACAGAAGTACAAAATAATTTTATAATTTTAGTGCATTAAGTTCACACATTAGTACTTTATCCTGAATATATAATTTTTTTTTTCGTAGAACCACATCCCTGAAATATCATTTATGCACTCTCATGATGGTTTTGTTAATAAGTTATGTAAAAAATCCAGCATATATTTTTAATCAAGTATTAAAAGTTGAAATTTTGTCACATCCAGCTTCAGTGAACCAGTAATTTAGCCCAATTAAACTGCCAGCTAAATCCAATTTTAGCCATTTCAATTGAGTTTTTAGGATTTGCCATTGACATAATGAATTTTTGTTTGAATTCTAAATACCGTAATAAATTTTTCTTACTACAATTGGTGTTTGAATAAGAAAACAGAAGCACTTCAATCAGAAAGTTTACACTCTGCATGTATAAGATTATTCTACACCCTACATCTCTTCCTTATTTATAATTATTGTATTAAATTATTTTTGAAGGCCAATTCTCCACTACTTCAGAAAGAAATGGGAATCCTATACTTGTATCATTTTTTCTATGTATAAAACATCATCCAGATAAGTACAAACTTAAAGAGGAGTTCTTCATATTCCAATGTTAATATCTTTTACAAGAACCAAAATTAATATGTAAAGAGACTCTTGAATTCATTTTTTTTTTATCTATTTAAACTATCCTCTGTCAGTTTATTATGAATCACAACTTTAAGTGTTCCAATGACATAAACTTCTACTTGCTTGTATGTATAATTTGGCAAAACCCCGTAAAACAAGCTTCCAAAATGTCCATGATTCAATTAGTTTGTACAATAAAGTTTAAATTACAGTAAAGCCAAGTGGAATGTAAGGGCCTTTTTTTGTTCATCTAGTGTAAGATCAATGCATTGGGATATCATCATTTCTTAATAAATGGCAGGAAATATCATATAGTCATGAACTTATGGAAAATTAATTGAATTCATGCAAAATGCTATTAAAAATAATAAATGTACCTATATAAAACCAAACCTGACTGATTTACATAAATTATTAATCACCTGTTAATCTATGAGTCAAACTATTTATTAAATTTTATGTTAACTTAACATGCACATGCAAAGTACTTTAAATCATGATCAAAACTTAGTAGTGGTCACACCAGTTCAACCACTCATTCTACGGACCCCGAGAAGTGATTGGACCTGCCTCCTAGGCTAGTTTTGAAGAGCAATCTATGAAAACTGGCACCCATAACAATCAAGCAAATTTAAACTGGTACCCATTTCAATCTTCAAAAGCTGGTTGTTCCCATAGCAATCTATGAAAACTGGTACCCATAGCAAGCTATCAATACAGGTACCCATATCAATCTATCAAAACTGGTACCCATAAGAATCTTCAAAATGAATGTTCCCATAGCAATCTACCAATACTGGTACCCATGGCAATCTTCCAAAGCGGATTGTTCCCATAGCAATCTATGAAAACTGGTACCTGTAGCAAGCTATCAATACTGGTACCCATATCAATCTATGAAAACTGGTACCCATAGCAATCTATCAAAACTGGCACTATGAATGTAAGAACTTTAAAAGTGGTATGCATGCAGGAAGGGTGAATAAATGGATACATTACTATAAAGAATACAAACTATCTGAAATATCAAAACATGCTAATTAAAATTCAATATGACCAAATTAAAGACCCAGTAGAAAGTTTTTTCTTCCCTGTTCATTTACTATTGCTTTTTGTATTTTTCTTTTGGTCAAAATACCTAAGCAGCTGTATGGGGTTTGCTTATTGTTGAAGGCAGTACAGTGACGTATAGCTGTTAATTTGTGTGCCATTTGGTCTCTTGTCGAGAGTTGTCTCATTGACAATCATATCACACCTTTTTTTTATATTATATCATGCATTTCATGTTTATTTATATAATGATCAATCTTGTAACCAGCTGAAATATTTCAATGTACAATTTTTCTACGTTTACTTAATATTCAGTCTAAGAAATTGCCAAAAAGTATACAAGACAAATGAAAAACCCATAAAATAAAATTAAGCTGACAAGCATTAAATTATTCACACTTGTAATTCTGAAAAAACAACTTAGTTTTGATCTGACAACATAAAAAAGACAATTAATTACATATGCATGACATGATTTAGGGAGATGTAGGACGAGGAATAAAACATTGACCATGCATGTAACAATAATTTCATGTGCATTACAAAATGCTATACTGACCAGTAATAAAACCTGTCCAATAGTAATTTATAACATATATTTCTCAGCTACAAAACACTGATCAAGAGTATGTTGTTTTACTTGTAAATTACACTGTATAGAATTGTTTGTTATTACATAACTTGAATGAGGTGACAACATTCCATTATAATTTATTTCCTGAAGTTTTTGTTTGTATTGTACAGGTGAAAATAAAGTGCCTTTCATATAAGTTTTGAGAGGCAAATATTCAGAGGAGATTTTTCTTTAAATCTTTCTGTTTATATTTTATTGATTGATTTTTGGTAGCTTAATGTCCAGTGACAATTATTTCTCGCATGTTTATTTAGATATTTGAATTATTGCAATTCCTATGGAATGCTGAACTCCAAGATGAAACTGATATTTCAACTAAAAAGCTCCATTTTTTTTCTGTATGTTCCTGTCAGTATACGAGTGCCCTCCACTTAAGCCTATTTTTTACCAGTTTAGTCTGTTGAAACTCAGAACACAAGTTCTTTTTTCTCTATCAGTAATATTTCATTTTTATTTTGAATTTATAGATTTGACCTACTTTTTCTCTTTCTTTAGCTGATCTTTCTATCAGTTCTGCCTGTTGAAGTTTCAGAGCATTAATTCTGTCTTGCTCTTGTTGTAACTCTTCCATTTCTGTGTTATGCTCCCCCTCAAGTAAAGCTCGCTCCATTTCCAACTAAATAATAAAATAATACAATCAAAGTTAAAACTTTTTTTTTAGCACAGTTGCATAGTCAAGATTGTCATTCTTGCTTAATTTGTTAGTTTGAACATATTTAATAATAGTGGATTGGGAAACAAGTTTTGCAACTTATAATAATCCATTTTCACTTTGCGGATGCGAGTGCTACCTTGTAGTGGCATTAGCCTGTTCTTTTTTTAAATCTACAAGGGTGTCTTTAACGTGCAAGAGATATGGCTCTCTATTAACATGGGTCAGCGATTTATCGCCCCTTCCTAAGGACAATCATCGTTTCCTCGTGACCATACATGCAAATGGTGTCAAGGGAGAGCCGAAAATTAAGTTCCTGAAATTTTCATCCCAGACGGGAATCGAACCAGGAACCTTTGTGTTAGTAGTCTGATTTGTTTCATGAAATCATTTTTCTAGTTCTACAGCTGATATTTTAGTGTTAGAAGACATTATCTAATTTTAAAAATTTAGAATAGTTTTCTATAGTTAAGTATCCCAAGTTAGTTTTCAGTCTTTGGTGTCACATGTTTTTCGTTTCATTGTGTTTCTATGGTGGTATTTATTTCTCAAATGATTTGTAGATGAGTTATAGACAAACTTAATCTTTCTTTTCCAGTAATCTTGTTGGGGTTGTCAGATTTCATAACAATCTTGGACTATTTCTACATTTGAAAATGACGGTACCAAGTCAGGAATATGACAGTTCTTGTCCATTTATTTTTGATGTGTTTTGTTATTTGATTTTGCCATGTGATTATGGACTTCCCAAATTGATTATCCTCCGAGTTCAGTATTTTTGTGATTTTACTTTTTGCAAGGATAGCGGAAATTGCTAGTTTCAATGTAAAAATGTAAAATTGTAACAGCAGTATTAGTGACCAATCAAAAGAATTAAAAGTTTAATACATTTGAAGGCTTGCTTGATATTCTTGCTGATAAAGTTAGTTTCAAAAACAAAACAGCAAATTTTATTTTTTTTTGGGGGGGGGGTGTTAAAAATGTGAAATAAAATTGACTTGTCATTCAAACTATTTTATGCATGCAAAACATTATGATAATTGTTCAGTTGAAACTAAATTGTTGTAGACGTTATTGTGGAATATTTTCGATTATCATATACTTAGACTAAATAACATATGATTTTTACTGTATGATAATAGTATTTAATTAACGTAAATTCCATATTTTTCAAATTGGTGCTTAGCGGGCTGATATGAAAAGTTCATCACATGCTTCGAGTGTTATCACATGCCTTTCCGTATAAAGGTTATCGCATGGCATTCCGGTGATACTCTGCAAATTCCAGAAAATACACCTCAATGCTACGTTTTTACTGAAAAACATTACAAAGTAGTGTACAAAACAATTATTTGGATACTGGAAAGTATATTTAAGAAAAAAACAAATAAAAAAAACCCAAACAATCAAACTTAAATAAATGCATTTTTAAAAGTTCCAAACATAATTTAGAAAGTTACTTAAAAAAGTTATCTTTTCCTAACAGTGTCCTTATGTATTCTTTAAATTATTTTTTTGTCGTTTCGTCCATATTAAAATGTTTTCTTCTCTATAATATGATAAAAAAGATTTCATACCGAATGTACCAAATTTAGGGTCCCAAATCCGTGAACTTTTCACTCTTTGAACTTCTATTTGGGAACCAAGTAAAAGGATCAAAATATGAATCTCTGATTTTTCTCCATTGTTGAAGCATATGATAAAAAGATCATAACATGTCATTTTTCATATCGCATGTATTATCAGCCCTCGGTCAATATCAGCCCTCGAACCATGCGGCTCTTGGGCTGATATTGAACCTAGGGCTGATAATACATGGGATATGAAAAATGCCATGTAATAATGTGATAGTATCAGGTCCTGTCCATGATATAAAAAATATTAGGCAGTAAGATCAAAGGAAAAATGTACAAATTGCTGATAAACATGATAAAGAAAGATGACAGATGTAAAGTAATACTAATAGTTTACACGAGCTAGATTCCCTATGAACCCTAGTATGTCTCATTATAAGGACATTTAGACTGCTCTTTATTAAACATTTCTAAAACTTTATATCTTTATATCTGAACTTTAAAATTTAGAAAATTATTAAGAAACTTTAAAACTCCTTACAGCAGTCGATTTCTAGCTTTCTTTTCTCTCTTTTTTTTTGGGGGGGGAGACTCTTTTGGTCTTAAAACTCTCAAATTTTCAAGTGTCAAAACAACTTAAGCATACATGTGATTCTTCTGGCGGGAGTTAAAATCTCCAGCTTTTCAAGCCCTATTCCGTCTCTCCCATTAAAAGTTTAATTTTCAAATTTTGAGTCTGAATGTTCTTATGATGTTAAATCTAGAAAAGCAAATGGAATGGACCATTTTAGACTTTTAAAGTATTACCTCTCTAATAGCTTCATTCTCTTGAGTTTCTATTTCCACAATTTGTTGTTTTAACGAGGCAATATTCTTAATAAGTTCAGCTTTGGTATGTTTCAGTTTATCTAACTGCAGGCTGGTGCTGGACTCCTGCAAAGAAAGAAAAATATTAAACTATATGATTGGATTAACCTTCAAGGATTTAAAACATAATTTGGTTATTTATGATTTGTTTCAGGTAAATCAACGTCTTTTAGATAGTTGTCTTATTAGCAATCATACCTGTGACAGCTTCTAAACTTAAAATCACATGAACATCCCCCCCTTTTTTTTTATATAATAACCAAGTTTCCTTTACTACAGTATACAATCTGATGTTAAGTAAGTATGCATAACTTAGAGAAAAAAACACTTTTCAACGCAGACTTATTATTGACTTAAAAAAGGTAGACATTTAAATATTAAAAACAGTAGGCCTTTTTAAAATCTTAATGAAGGAGCAATGAAATTATCAAAAACCTTCCTTTGATAAAAAATCAAAATGCAAACTTACTATACAACAGCATATAACATTGTAAACCCTGTATAACTTGTATTTTCCCATTTTATGACCCCTGTGTAGAGGTGTTAACCATTGTTCTGAGCACATCAGTGTCAGATTCTGTCATAAATACACATATTACACTGACATTGTTTGAAGTTGTTAACAAGTGTTTATCATTTTTTACAGAGTAGGTGCCACATAATTATTATATACAGACTTAACATATACAAACAGTTGTTTCCTGGATGATGGGTGGTAATAAGGCCTAATTCTAAATCCTAGTTTCACTCATTCAAAGAAATCAAGACATTTCACTTTGTTATAAAGTATTGACAGAGGAAGTATATCAAATTTATGCATTATTTGAATTTCAAAGGAACAAACTCATGAAACTTGTAGTTAGAAAAGCAATTAACCCAATGACAAACAATACTGCAGCTTGTCATAAATGACCTTCACCTCTTGTTATATTTCTAAAAAGTTTTGAGATTATAGAAAACTTTCACATTGTAAATTTTCCAGTTTATTTCTGATGTCACACTGCTTATGTTATTACTTCACTGTAAAAGTGGATTGTTCAATAATTCCAATGACCTAAGGTCAACTTGCTTAACTGGCGTAATTGGCTTAACTTATTTATAAAAAGGAATTTGAATTGGTCTATTGGTTTGTAATATATTGTCTTAAAATAAATGCTGATACTTGTAACATATGAATAGAAAGTATTTTGTAAATACAGTGAGGTTTTAAAGTGCTACTTTGACTGCATGGTAGCAAAACTTCTAAAATTATGATTCTTCTACATTTTATATAAGACCTACACTCATTTTGTCTATTTAGTTAATAAAATTTGTTCATGTAAGCCTTAGTAAGTGGGCGTCTTTCAGAAAAATAAGATAGTTAAAATATCTTTATTTGAATGATTTTTCACATAAAATGCTTTGCTAGGAATAAGGTAGTAGGTGGTGCAGTAAAATATGCTCAGAAATTTGTTCATGTCAGCCTTAAATGGGCGTCTTTCAGAAGAAGAAAAAAAATGCAGTATACAAATCTTTACTTGTTTGATTTTTATCATAATACTTTGCTAAGAATGAGGTAGTCGGTGGAACAGTCAAACCTATTATATATAAGTCTTGCAAATAAGTTGTTCAGTGTTTTTATAAGATAATACTTTAGACTTGGTATGAAGTTTAAAAAGTGAACTATGAAATCATTAATTATAGAAAACTCATTTTCACAACAAAAACAAAACTACTTGTAGACAAAATTCAGTAGATATCCAAAACTTAATGCAATAATTGTCCTTGATTTTTGCAGTCAATTAGTATAATAATAAGAAGATGTGGTATGATTGCCAATGAGACAACTATCCAACAAGTTTAAATGAAGTAGATGCAAACAATTACATGTAATCATGCTTCAACATTGAGCTCTCAACTGTTTACTTTTACAATTTATAAATATAGAAACTTTATTTTTATGTAAAATATTTGTATTTATGTTTAACTTACTATTAATGGGTAAAGTTGTTCTCTATTTCAGACAAATACTTTATTAACTGTAGATAAAGTTATAATTTCTAGAGACAACCAATCCTAAAGTTCACTTTATACAAATAATATTTTCTTCTTATCATAACACTTGTCACTTATAAATTAAAAACAAACATACAACCAAAAACAAAACAAGAATTTCACCATTATCTACCCAGTAATGATCGTTCTAAAAGAGCAAGATGTCAATGTCTTTCTATAATCATGATAATTAAGAGGAAATTAATTGTAAAAGTTAAAATACATACCATTTTTGGGAATTCCACTCATTTATGAATTAGACGCTTAGTTCAAAGAATCGGCCATTAAAAGATAAACCAAAATTTGATAATATGTTATACAGGTAAACCCAGGTAAAAATATGTTGACGGATAAACTTAAAACATAAATATCTAATTCAGACAATTTAACCGTCAAACGTAGATGACCCAGTGTATTACGATCATTGACTATTTAACTTAAAGATCAAGGTTTTAGTACAATGACTTCCCCTTATCATAGTGTCTCTATTCAACAATTTTTTTCTTTGATGTTAAGCATGTCATAGTTTTTCGGAAGTCAAAGTTATTATATCATACGAATAAAAAATTATACCA
Source organism: Mytilus trossulus (assembly GCF_036588685.1). Classification (NCBI taxonomy): domain Eukaryota; kingdom Metazoa; phylum Mollusca; class Bivalvia; order Mytilida; family Mytilidae; genus Mytilus; species Mytilus trossulus. Next base: position 2,513,992 of record NC_086378.1, read on the forward strand.
CTCCTTTTTTCATTTAAAATTTATACATGTATTATCATTAAAATACACATTGCACATTATAAACTTATAAAGAAGATAGAAAGTACGAAACCAGTTTAAAATTTGAATATTATTCTTTTTCATTCCGATCAAGCAAGCCCTTACACTTAAAAGAAAGATGTAACTTCCCTTATAACATACTACTTAAAATTAGTCAACACTCAAGTATTTTACAAACTTTTAAAAAATATTTTAAGTGAATTTTAAATTCAGTTTTACTTACTTGAAGTTAAAATTTGATATTCCGTGATTAACTTAAGATCACAAAACATGCACCTATCTATTGACACTTTTGGTAACAGACATAATTTTGTTTATGAGCGATGGTGTTGTTTTTGTACAGGTTTTTGACATATTTTACCTGTTTAAATATATGACTTTTACATAAAATTGATGAATATGAAATTACTTTTAAATTGGTTAAAATAACTTTTTTGGATTTTCTATTGACTAATACCGATCCTGACCATTTGTTTTATAATGTCACAACTATGTGTGGTTTGCTGGTATACTCACGGCTGTATATCAATTAAAATTCAATTAGGACAATTCTTTTCCTAAATATGTAATATATATAAGTTAGTACCATCCCTTATTGGGTATAATTTCATCAATGGGCAGGTATTATTTACATTTCACCTTTCATTCAATGGTATGGTTATCCAAAAGTTAGTCCTCAAGATGTGCATTTAAATGTCTATGACTTTTATGTACTAATACAGAATCAGTCAAATTAAACATACAACAATTAATAATTGGCTAATTGACATATTTACAAGATGGGGACAGAATGATAAGCATCTCAACCTACTTGATTTTATAGCGAAATTTTTAGAACACTTTCTAAATGATAATTTACGTTTCTTCACAGAAGCACCTTAAGTATTATTACTAACTACTAAGTTCAATGTTCAAAGCATCTGAAACCACTGATTCAGTGTTATGCCATGGTTCATGCAAAAAAAAACACGATTAATTATTAATTACAAACATCTAAAACTTTGTTATTTCGTAACCAACATTGGTTCTCTAAATTGATGAAATTGTTCTGTGAACTTCAAAATATTCTTAATCTATCCTTTGAAATAAATGTTTCTTCTAAATTATTAAATTCATACAATTTTTTTTTTAAAATAGAGTAAATTAAAATTTGGACTCTCATATAAATAAACATGGTAAAGAAGAAGAAGGTCCTTTTCTCCATGTTCTCAAAACTAAGGAAGTAAATTTCCAATTTTGTGATATCACAGTAAATTTACCTTTCCAAACATTTTATGCCTCTTATGAGAGGACGATGATGATGAAGATAAAAGGGGGGGGGGGGGCTTCAGTAACCTTGACTACTGGGATCCCCTTTCCGAAAAATTTCTTTGAAAACAACTGCTTAACATATCTAAGGTGCATGTTAGGCTTACTTAGCATTATTCTAAGGAAGATTTTGGTAGATTAATCAAAACATGTGTTATTTTAACCTTACCATACTAGAATCTGATCTCAGACGTTCTCTACTTTTGGAAATCGGAGCCTCATTATTTACTGGTGTCAGCCTGTCGTCTGACTTTCTACTTCCTGTTGATCCTCCAGATAATCTGGATCTCGAAAATGATTGGTCAATTTCAACAGAATTACTTTCTGGGGACTGATATCCATTTACCATTCTAGTATTCGTAACTGAGTTATTCCTACATTGAAGATTTTCATATATTCCATGATTCTGATTGGTCACATTATTTCTCTGGTTATCATATGACTCATCAATGAAAGCAATTCCATGATTCTGATTGGTCACATTATTTCTCTGGTTGTCATATGACTCATCAATGAAAGAATTTCCAAGATTCTGATTGGCCAAAATATTTCTCTGGTTATCATATGAATCATCAATAAAAGCCATTCCATTTACTGCAGAATTAAAATAATCAAATGAATTTTGAACACTTTGAATTTGTTCTGTAGGAGATTTGAGTAATTCATTATCTTTGTCGTCTGCTTTAAAATGACGTCGAGTAACTTGAGGACTTTTGCTGCCCATGCGGGGTGAAAGACGTGGACTTTGTAATGGAGATCCTCCTAGAGAGTTTTCTTTATTACGATTTAATTCTGGTCGACGTTTAATAGTTCCAGTATCTTCAGAATTAGTTCCACTTGTCGATTCTTCTTCTGAGTTTGAAGAATTTGAACTACATCGTCTCATTTGGAAACCATGTGTGACATCTTTATGAGGATTATTTGGTGAATTTAGCATTGCCAATGAACCATTGGTTTTTATTTTTGTCATTGATCCTCTATATTCAGATTTATCTTTTCTGTCTAAAGAATGAACTTCTTTTGTGAAGTCATGAAAACTAGGTAGTTGATTTGGTCTTTGAACCTGTGAGATTTTAAATGAATTTTCATCAAATCTTGGAGACTGATTCTCACTTGATACAGTATAATGCTTAGGACTAGCATCCTCAGAGACATACATTTCTGTTTTATTTGACAGCTCTTGTAAATCTGAATTTGAATTTTCCTGAGAGTTATTTCCCTTGGTCACTGGCAAGTTATGCCCTTTAAAGTGTTGCTGTCCAGCATGACTACTATCCATTGTTGACATACTGTATGATGGTTGTACAACGTTTGAAGTAAAAGAAACAGTTTTGGCAGAATCAACAAAATCATTTTCATAGTCTGGAGGTGAAAATCTTTTTGAGGAGCTCTCCTTTATTTGTCTATTTCCTAATGGAAGCCCTCCATTGTAATTTGAGGTAACAGCACCAGAAAAGTTATCCTGATCCCCAACATTTGTTGGTGTCTTTGACCGTACTTGATTAGTCCATTGTTTAGACATCGTCACAGGGGTACTTTGTTGTATCAGATCATTATGAGCAGAAGTAGAAAATGTATCAAAACTTTTTGTCATGACAGGTTTTGGTGACACAGGAGGAGGTGTTCCTTTAGATGGAGTTACAGCATTACTTGTGTAAGAATTGTATGGTCCATTCATCATAGGAGACACATTACTAACAGTGTGTGGAGATTTCACTTGAGAAGAAGATGATGTGTATGTTGGAGAATAAGTGTTAGAATATGTCTGATGACCAACATGAGAAGACACTGGATAAGAGGCAGTAAAGGACTCTTGACCTTGTTTAGGTGTTGAATGAGAGTACTGTTGTCCAACCACATATGCTAGACTGTCCTTCGGTAATGTTTGTTTGTCCACTTCAGATGATATGTTATTTCTTTCTAAAAACTTTTGCATTGAGAAGGCAGTAGTTTTTGGTTTTGGGCTTTCTTGTACAACTCTTTCATCTTCTATTTGTTTTTCATAATCAGCACACATGTTTAGAATTTCTTCCAATCTTTGTTTTTCTATTTTCTCTTGCTCTTGTTCTTTCTTTCTCTCTTCCACATTTTCACGATGTTTCATTGTTAAATCTTGTTGACTGGCAGTTAATTCGTCAAAATTAAAGTCAATACCATCAAATGTATTCCTATTACTAACTACATCACACGTTCCCAGGAAGTCACCATTTATAATACTCTCCGCCAAGAGGTCAGCATCAGTGGCGTTTCTCACTCTTGATGTTGCAGATTCAGTGAAATTGAAAGGTTTTTTCTCCTTTTGTTTAGGAGTAATGGCAACACTGTTGAGTGGAGATCTAGAATTCGGTGAATTACCTTTACTCACAGTGGGAGATATATGAACAGTTTTATCACTGGTTATATTTAATTTCGGAGAATCTGAGTTCCACGATAATGTTGCTCCGCTACTGACACTTGTTAATGAGCTAGAACTTGTACTTCCTGTACTTGGCACACGCTCAGTTGTACTTTCTGTACTTGGCACACGCTCAGTTGTAGATTTCCCACATAAGAAACTAGCAGGCACTCGTGTCGTTACAGTTTCACGAGTGAAAACTTTTTCACCTGCATGAGACGAAACACCTGATGAACTATTATGTCTCCTAGTTAAAGTATTTACTGGTGACCCTTGGTAAGGAGTATCAGGTGGCATAACTCGCATAGGAGATTTTACTGTTGGTGAAGTTCTATTATGCGAAATAAGTTCAAATTTTGACACTTTGTCAAGAAATTCTGTATCATCACCGTTATTCGTTACTAAAGTTTTTGGTGAATTTTGTTTTGGCACATTTTCATAGAATGAATGTTTTGGTGATTTTTCAATTACAGATTGTTTTGGTGACTTTTCTGAATATGAATGGTTCGGAGATCTCTCGGAATATGACTGGTTTGGTGATTTATTCAAGTATGGAGGTTTAGGTGAAGAACATGAATTATTTGAAGAGCGGTCCAGGTATTTCTGTTTGTCTGAACCAGATGATGATCGTTTCTGTACGTTAGCAGCAGCGTCAGAAATCACTTGCATATACTCCGGATTCACATCCAGTTCTGAAAAATAAAGATATTAAAGTTTAAGAACACATTCTGGCCATTTAGTTAATTTTTTGTAATTTATAAAGTTTGGTAGATCATGATGAAAATTTAATACTCTTAATTTGTTTTAGTTAAAATATGTTATATGATTACTGTCTCACTAACATGTCTGCTTTTATTCATATACTATTCAAGAGGATGTGTAGTTAATTAAAAAAAGAATCCATTCTAAATTTACCATGTGTAATGTTTGATTACTGTCTATATATTTGGATGCAAACTTAGAGTTGAGCAGCGAACTAGCAATCTTATAATTGAATTTACTGAATGTTATCTACTCTATTCTAAAATTATAATCTTATTGTCATGTCAAATGTGTATGCCCAACAGGACCCAAGGAACAGTTAGATATATTGTTCCCAGAGGACCTTTAATTGGCAGAGAAAAATATTCCTTCTGTACAACCATAAACATTGTTGACCCAACATAACACATTTAATTCTCATTTAATTCAATAAAGTGTCAAACAATTTTTTGTTTAAATTCTCTTCTTTACAAATTATATCAAAAACTTGTTTGACTTATAGGTTACAATACACCATTAGATTTTATGGGCGCAGCCATTTTATGAGCATAACATGGTATTCAGAATTAAGAGTATGGCGAATCCTGATTGGTCGATATGTGCTCCCGTTATTTTTAATTTTTAGAGACTTCGTGCACTCTGCTTTATACATAAGGCAAAATAAAAATTATTCCGTAGCCCTAAAGGCACTGAGATGACTTTTCAACGCTAGGACAAGACCCGTATTTTTAAGGGCAAAATTGATAGGCATGGGAGATAAGTACAAAATACGCTAAGAAAAGCAACGCGACCCTATATTTTTTAGACCAAAAAATTCTGTCCTAATAACTTTTCTTTGATTCTAGCAAAGTTTCGTTAAGAAAATCAACTTTCTAAAGTCTGTATCTCGAAAAAGGCTACCATTGTCGCCTATGGGGAAATTAATTGTTTATTTCAATCTTTAATCTGTACCAAAAATCCTAATAGAGTTATCTCTCTTGGTTCACAGATCAGAAATCAGAAAATATCTTGGGAGAGAGGGCTCCAATTTGAACATAAAAAATACATAAGTGTGAAATTAGGAGACAGTAATTAGAATAAAAATTAAAATGACATTTACTGTTATGAAATAACAATCATGTACTTATTGACAAAGATTCTAAATACAATCATGACCAGGGGCATGGAGACAACATTTCATGTTTTACATAGAAAAAAATGCAAAATGTTCATTTTTTCTTCTTCTGCAAGCTATCAAAAGATAAGACTTACATATAAAAGTCTTTTATAGTTTTGACCTAGTAACATACTTCATTTTTTGTATGACACAAATACAACTTTTTAACTTTCAATTACATGACCTACCTGAAATTCTCTACAGTTTTTTAAAATACCAATTGCCCCCGCAAATTATATATTTAACTTCTCAGTCCAAACAAAACAAATACTTATATTGATTTTTTACAAATCTAATAAAAAATGTGAATGTTTGAATGCCTATGTTTACATTGATAAATGTCTGTGCCCTGTAATTGTCGGTAATAACATAGATCTAAATGTAATAGCCAAGTTTTTGACACCTAAATCACATGAATTGTAATAGCTTGTCAAACTGATTTAAAACATTTGACATGTGCTTTAAACATACATTGAACTAAGGGCAATCAATTTCAAATATAAAATCACAGCTTTTACATTGGTCTTTTGAAGTACAACTTATTCAATATATTTACAAATCTTAAAAGTTCTCTTATCCAAAGGCTAACTTCTTATCCGAAGGATGAATTTCCACTAAAATTTGATCATTTGAAAAACTGCTTTAATAAGAAGATGAAAATATTTAACTAAGGCAATATATTTCCATTATAGAAATAAGTAATATTTGAAATAAACTCAAGAAGTTTCAGGGCATTTGTGATTGTGATTTACATGCACGTCAATCAATGAAACAAGAATAAAATTGAGAATGGAAATGGGGAATGTGTCAAAGAGACAACAACCCGACCATAGAACAGGCAACAGCAGAAGGTCACTAACAGGTCTTCAATACAGCGAGAAATTCCTGCACCCAGAGGCGAGAATATATACAAGAAGATGTGGTATGAGTGCTAATGACAACTCTCCTTCCAAGTCACAATTTGTAAAAGTAAACCATTATAAGTCAAATTGCAGTCTTCAAAATGGAGCCTTGGCTCACACTAAAAAGCAAGCTTTATAATGGGCCACAAAACTGACTTGTGTGAAACTATTATAAGGGGAAAACTAACAGTCAAATCTATTTAAAAAAAAAAGGAAAAGAAAAAACACATATGAACCAAATCAACAAAGGAAAACTATTACAACATATTCCTGACTGGTGCAAACAAATGTAGCAGATTTAAACATTTTAAGAAATACCAACCTTCAACCTTACCCAAAACAATAGTGTAACATCAATACATCAAATAATACCTGTATTTGTGTCTACTGGACAATGTGCAACAGATACAAACTTGTTATAAAAGTGCTTCAACAGTATGTATATATGCAGCAGCTTGACTGTTAAACACATCATATATACTATGGATTAATTTAGTTTTTGTTGGTACAAATTTCTGTTGGTTGAAGTAAAGAAGTATTTGAGTAGAACGACTTAATTTTTGCAAGGACTATCATACTAACATGTATAACAGTCCCAGATTTGAGTAAAATTATGAATAAAAGCTTTTAGGTTTGTGCAGTTTATTTAATTCCTGGTTCACATAACTGTACTCCATATAAATAATTAACTATGAATTCATATATCTTCAGTCAAACTTTCTGCTAAACCTTTCACTTCAGATCTTTACCAATATCTTTACAAATATGAATTGTTATCCACTTTTTATGCATAAATCTAAAATAAAATAGATTCACCATAATATATTCATTGATGGGTTTTCATGTTAAAATCCCATCTACTTAACATTAAACTCCTATATAACCAGAAGTTGATGACAGACGAAAACATCAAGTCCCCTGCTTCTCATACTCATCCAAGCATTATGTGAAGGGATATATCAGTTATTTGTGGAAAGTTTGGGCACTTTGTGCAATTTTGTTTTCTCTAAACAATCATATTATATACTTATACATACTGTGGATTCTTTTATTTTCTCGGGTATCATTTTTCATGGAAAATTTGCAGTTTCTTGAATATTTGATTTCATGGTTTTGTAAATCTATGCATACATACAAAGCCTATAGAAAAATTGTAATTCCTTGAACATTTGTATTTGTGGTTCGGCTGTACCCACAAAACCCGCGAAAATTGATATCCAACTAATAATAATGAATCCACAGTAGTCTAACAACTGGACAAACTTATATCTATGGGACTCAAAATGTATGCATGAGAGTAAACTTTATCCCCATGTTGAGCCCCTGAAGCTGGACATTTATGGGTTTTTGATTGGGCATATGATGACACTTAACAAACAATTTATTTGTGATAAAAACTGGACTGTCCATTCATCTGTCATTAAATACACCTGACCACAATTAAAGAGATAACCACATGAAAGAAAATACATACAACTCTTAAATCAATTTATAAACTAGTTACCTCAGGGGGTCATGACAAACAAAAATCATTCTTAAATACCAAAAAAAATAGGATAGTATACACTTTTCAATATTCCAATATATAAATGAACAAAAAACTTAATAACCACACAAGGTTATCAGCTATGTATTCAACCATGCATGTTGAAAGTTTATAAAGTTATGGAAATGGGTCAAAGACTCAAATGGTCGGTTTTCAATGCTTGTGGTTTGCAAATTGAAAGGCTATATGAGGTAATTATAATAAAATTTGAAATGCTTAACATGCTTAATGCTACATGGAGAGGTGATTCTTCTACAATTTACTAAGAAACTCTACTGTCTGCCAATAGAAACAAGCCTAAGCAGAAAATGAGCATACATTGGTAACCAAAAATGTACTGCACTTTCGAATCCATCAACACGCCAACAAATCACAACTTTGCTGTACTATACACTTTCAATAACTTCAACAACTTATGAACTTTTCAATAAACAGACTACATAGTTCATATGTCATGGTGTGTTATTTGGCTTAAATTTGTGTTAGTGTTATTTTGGATAAAAAAATGTTTTAATTTATGAAAGAAAATTTAATGTTTGTATTTTGTAAAAGTTTTCATTAATCTGTTTAATTAATTTTACCTATGTTGTGGCATTAGTACTCGGAATGTCAGAGTTTGCTCAAAGCACTTTATTTTGAAGTATTAATTGTAATTAGCATACATGTCACTAGGATTAGTCTTTGTTAATTAAAGTCTCTTTTTACTAATGAGAGTAATATTTACATGTCGAGTCATATTGATTTATATTTGGATTTAATATAAATAGCGTTGTGAAATTTAGGAAAATCAGTCACCTTTCGGAAACCTAACCTTGCACTGCTAAAGTCTGTTATACTGGGTCTGTAGGACTGTCGATCAGTCTCCCAGTTGACTTTGTAGTGTTTAGACAAAAATGTATTTTTTGACTCAACTTTTATTTTTGGGAATTTTTAAGATAACAGTCAGTGTTTTGGAAGCGTAACCTCACACTACTCATGTCATTATACTGGCCCTATAGGACTGTCTACCAGTCTACCAGTTGACTGTGTAGTGTGAGACAAAATTTATCTCTGACTCATAAATTTATAACTTTAGAAAATACTTTTAAAGATTGTTTTATTTTTGAGACTTTTACATTTGGAAATTGAGATTAATTACATTTTATGTTTAAGTAGTTTTGGCATTTATTTTGGATTTTACATTTAAGGAGAAATAGTTTTACTTTGGACTTGATATTTAGATTTGATACTTTGTACTTTAATTAGATTATTATTATTATTTGGAATTGTTTACTAATTGATTTGTTATCATCATTCGTTTAAATTGTTACAGTAATTAAATTATGAAAACCTTCCTTGCGTTTTAGCTATGCCTATCAGACCATTAAGTCTAGCGATAGACTGACCCCCTGTCCCTTGGTTCCAGCACAAACGAGTTAGCTCCCCCTTATCTAACAGTGCTCTGGAGCGAACCTTGGTGACAGATATGGCGGAGTTGACCCGAGGCATGATTCAATTTAGATTCTGAAACTGCATAGCTAGAATGTAGGTTGGCAATATTCATTCAAAATTATTTAAAACTTAAAATTTCAAAATTGAGACAACAGTAGGAGAGACAATGAGAGGAAGAGAGAACCAGTAGCAGGAGAGACAAGTTGCAGATTAAACAACACATAACTAAAAGATAAGTACATCTTGCCTATTATAATACACTTTAATAACTTTTAAGTGAAAAGTATAGATGTATGTTGATTCTTGGTGTGAATCTGTTAACTTTAGATAAATATTTATTTGTGCAAAAAACTTTACAGGAGATAAAATTCAGTTCAGGAGAAACTGTACTTGTGCAAATAATTTTATACGATCTGGAAATTTGACTCATAGTAGATAGAATTTAATATTTAGTTCAGGAGAGATTTTATTTGTGTAATTAATAGAATATGATGAGTAACTTAAGGTAGAGAATAGAACATAAACAATATACTGACAAAAATACTTTAAGTTTCAGTTTGGTAATTGGAATAGAAATATCATCATGGGTAGAAAAAGGATTTCAAAAGGATGGTGCTGCCAAAAAGACAGATGTGCCAGGCTATCCAGTGTAATACCAGGAACAGCAGGTTTCCAGTTTACTACAATAGTGGAGAGGAGCTTTGTGTAGATTGGACTGGAGAATCATAGAGTGAGCTGTTTATTTGACAGTAGACCATCTTGGAGCTGTGTCGGTCGACGTCAGTTGCGTCATCTAGACGCCACTGCAGCAGTGCACGGATCAACGAGCAAGGATGCAATAGGTGTCCTTCGACTGGTGTTTGCAATAATCGGAGAAACAGTGCTTTAACTTTTTGACATCTTACCAGAAATTAATAATTTTGAACATTACTTGCTAGAGCTTATTTATAGGATTGAACTTTTGTGAAACAACAAAGCAAAAACAGTTTACAAGAACAGAACTTTGACATTACCAACTCAGATCATTTAGAAATTTGTGAATATCATGATGGTGCTTATTATGTAATACCATAGCAACCTTCCAAGACAGCAGGATTTAGAAAAACAATCAGTTTCTATCTTTATTTTTTTGTGGTTCTAGGAATTAGTAGGAGTGCACGCCTGTTGGTTCTTTTCACTACATCAATTTGAATTTTGGATTACTATAATGTTATTTTATTTTTCATCTGTTAAACACATGGAATATAGGTTGCTGGGAGCTAGCAAGTTGAACTACATAGTTGTTGCTATATATTATAAGTATATATTTTGGCACCAGGTTATATATAGTTTATTGGAGTGTATAAAGACTCTTTTTAAGATGTTAATATGTGAATGTATATATCATGTTTGGGGACAAACATATTGGAGTAGGGGGGAATATGTCATGGTGTGTTATTTGGCTTAAATTTGTGTTAGTGTTATTTTGGATAAAAAAATGTTTTAATTTATGAAAGAAAATTTAATGTTTGTATTTTGTAAAAGTTTTCATTAATCTGTTTAATTAATTTTACCTATGTTGTGGCATTAGTACTCGGAATGTCAGAGTTTGCTCAAAGCACTTTATTTTGAAGTATTAATTGTAATTAGCATACATGTCACTAGGATTAGTCTTTGTTAATTAAAGTCTCTTTTTACTAATGAGAGTAATATTTACATGTCGAGTCATATTGATTTATATTTGGATTTAATATAAATAGCGTTGTGAAATTTAGGAAAATCAGTCACCTTTCGGAAACCTAACCTTGCACTGCTAAAGTCTGTTATACTGGGTCTGTAGGACTGTCGATCAGTCTCCCAGTTGACTTTGTAGTGTTTAGACAAAAATGTATTTTTTGACTCGCCTTTTATTTTTGGGAATTTTTAAGATAACAGTCAGTGTTTTGGAAGCGTAACCTCACACTACTCATGTCATTATACTGGCCCTATAGGACTGTCTACCAGTCTACCAGTTGACTGTGTAGTGTGAGACAAAATTTATCTCTGACTCATAAATTTATAACTTTAGAAAATACTTTTAAAGATTGTTTTATTTTTGAGACTTTTACATTTGGAAATTGAGATTAATTACATTTTATGTTTAAGTAGTTTTGGCATTTATTTTGGATTTTACATTTAAGGAGAAATAGTTTTACTTTGGACTTGATATTTAGATTTGATACTTTGTACTTTAATTAGATTATTATTATTATTTGGAATTGTTTACTAATTGATTTGTTATCATCATTCGTTTAAATTGTTACAGTAATTAAATTATGAAAACCTTCCTTGCGTTTTAGCTATGCCTATCAGACCATTAAGTCTAGCGATAGACTGACCCCCTGTCCCTTGGTTCCAGCACAAACGAGTTAGCTCCCCCTTATCTAACAGTGCTCTGGAGCGAACCTTGGTGACAGATATGGCGGAGTTGACCCGAGGCATGATTCAATTTAGATTCTGAAACTGCATAGCTAGAATGTAGGTTGGCAATATTCATTCAAAATTATTTAAAACTTAAAATTTCAAAATTGAGACAACAGTAGGAGAGACAATGAGAGGAAGAGAGAACCAGTAGCAGGAGAGACAAGTTGCAGATTAAACAACACATAACTAAAAGATAAGTACATCTTGCCTATTATAATACACTTTAATAACTTTTAAGTGAAAAGTATAGATGTATGTTGATTCTTGGTGTGAATCTGTTAACTTTAGATAAATATTTATTTGTGCAAAAAACTTTACAGGAGATAAAATTCAGTTCAGGAGAAACTGTACTTGTGCAAATAATTTTATACGATCTGGAAATTTGACTCATAGTAGATAGAATTTAATATTTAGTTCAGGAGAGATTTTATTTGTGTAATTAATAGAATATGATGAGTAACTTAAGGTAGAGAATAGAACATAAACAATATACTGACAAAAATACTTTAAGTTTCAGTTTGGTAATTGGAATAGAAATATCATCATGGGTAGAAAAAGGATTTCAAAAGGATGGTGCTGCCAAAAAGACAGATGTGCCAGGCTATCCAGTGTAATACCAGGAACAGCGGGTTTCCAGTTTACTACAATAGTGGAGAGGAGCTTTGTGTAGATTGGACTGGAGAATCATAGAGTGAGCTGTTTATTTGACAGTAGACCATCTTGGAGCTGTGTCGGTCGACGTCAGTTGCGTCATCTAGACGCCACTGCAGCAGTGCACGGATCAACGAGCAAGGATGCAATAGGTGTCCTTCGACTGGTGTTTGCAATAATCGGAGAAACAGTGCTTTAACTTTTTGACATCTTACCAGAAATTAATAATTTTGAACATTACTTGCTAGAGCTTATTTATAGGATTGAACTTTTGTGAAACAACAAAGCAAAAACAGTTTACAAGAACAGAACTTTGACATTACCAACTCAGATCATTTAGAAATTTGTGAATATCATGATGGTGCTTATTATGTAATACCATAGCAACCTTCCAAGACAGCAGGATTTAGAAAAACAATCAGTTTCTATCTTTATTTTTTTGTGGTTCTAGGAATTAGTAGGAGTGCACGCCTGTTGGTTCTTTTCACTACATCAATTTGAATTTTGGATTACTATAATGTTATTTTATTTTTCATCTGTTAAACACATGGAATATAGGTTGCTGGGAGCTAGCAAGTTGAACTACATAGTTGTTGCTATATATTATAAGTATATATTTTGGCACCAGGTTATATATAGTTTATTGGAGTGTATAAAGACTCTTTTTAAGATGTTAATATGTGAATGTATATATCATGTTTGGGGACAAACATATTGGAGTAGGGGGGAATATGTCATGGTGTGTTATTTGGCTTAAATTTGTGTTAGTGTTATTTTGGATAAAAAAATGTTTTAATTTATGAAAGAAAATTTAATGTTTGTATTTTGTAAAAGTTTTCATTAATCTGTTTAATTAATTTTACCTATGTTGTGGCATTAGTACTCGGAATGTCAGAGTTTGCTCAAAGCACTTTATTTTGAAGTATTAATTGTAATTAGCATACATGTCACTAGGATTAGTCTTTGTTAATTAAAGTCTCTTTTTACTAATGAGAGTAATATTTACATGTCGAGTCATATTGATTTATATTTGGATTTAATATAAATAGCGTTGTGAAATTTAGGAAAATCAGTCACCTTTCGGAAACCTAACCTTGCACTGCTAAAGTCTGTTATACTGGGTCTGTAGGACTGTCGATCAGTCTCCCAGTTGACTTTGTAGTGTTTAGACAAAAATGTATTTTTTGACTCAACTTTTATTTTTGGGAATTTTTAAGATAACAGTCAGTGTTTTGGAAGCGTAACCTCACACTACTCATGTCATTATACTGGCCCTATAGGACTGTCTACCAGTCTACCAGTTGACTGTGTAGTGTGAGACAAAATTTATCTCTGACTCATAAATTTATAACTTTAGAAAATACTTTTAAAGATTGTTTTATTTTTGAGACTTTTACATTTGGAAATTGAGATTAATTACATTTTATGTTTAAGTAGTTTTGGCATTTATTTTGGATTTTACATTTAAGGAGAAATAGTTTTACTTTGGACTTGATATTTAGATTTGATACTTTGTACTTTAATTAGATTATTATTATTATTTGGAATTGTTTACTAATTGATTTGTTATCATCATTCCTTTAAATTGTTACAGTAATTAAATTATGAAAACCTTCCTTGCGTTTTAGCTATGCCTATCAGACCATTAAGTCTAGCGATAGACTGACCCCCTGTCCCTTGGTTCCAGCACAAACGAGTTAGCTCCCCCTTATCTAACAGTGCTCTGGAGCGAACCTTGGTGACACATATCTTATTTTAGAAAGAATTAGTACAATCATATTTATTTTCTTACTATTATACCCTTGTCTAATTTGCAAAATTCAAGACCTTCAAGTTACAATATTTTTATTAAGTAATAAAGCCAATATTCAGCGATATAAAATAAACAACTGTAAAATTGTTTATTATATTTCTTAACCTATGTTTATCCTCCTACATGTATTTCCTCAACAGCTGTAACCAATTGACTGGTAAAATAACTTCAATCATTTTGTAGAATTGAATGTTTTATGCTGTTTACAAAAGAAATGTGAGCTCCTTGTTTCAGTTGAAATAGTTATAACCATTATATGCCATCTTTGTTCTTAATGATTCAGCTTTAGGCAAACAAATCACATTAAATTAGTTTCTGACCCTAATCTTCTTTTCTTTATAAAAATAAGAAGATGAGGTATGATTGCCAATGAGGCAAATCCCCCACCACGGAACTGTAATGACATAGAGGTTCCATGCCATAATCATTTCAATGCAATATATAAATTTCTTGAGAGAAGTAAATGAAGCAATCGAAACATTTATAAATATACAAATCATAATAATAAAACACTTCACAGCTTTAACTTGCAATGAAATCACATTTGATAATTTCAAAATTTTAAAGATACAGCAAAATTGCCATATTAAACCAATGTCCGACTGAATAAGTATGTTACGAAAATTCCTTAAGTTCTGAGATGTAACTTTTGCAGATTTATTTATTTGTTTGCAGCTTCAATTCTGACAGATAGCAACAAAAAGTTAAAGGATATTGACATCTTTGAATTGATGTTTAGGAAGCAGTAAAGCAGGAAACCAGCCAACACAGCTGGTTAAATGAGTTGTCTCCCCAGACAACTGACAACAGCTGATCAAACTAACATCTATTTGTCATAAGATAATTATTTTTGTGTATTTGGATGAAAGATCTTTTATTTTAACATAAAATAACCTCTGGCTGTTGGTAAATTATGGTGATTTGTTAAGTAAATAAACATTACTCACTAGGAAGACTTGCACAACTGCTCTTGAGGAAAGTGGATTTTTTTTTACAGAAGGCAGCTTACATACTATTCAACTGTGGAGCAGATCCAAGATGAACATTTGGTTTATCTTATTTACCAACTAAAGTCTTATTAATTTTTCAACAAACTAAGAACTCATATTGTTTTTTTTTACTTTGTCGTACAAAGTGCAGTGAGCTTTTTTTAGTGCCCAACTATTAGAAAAAGATATAAACAAGCAAAGCTGCTTGCTTAATAGGCAATGCTTCCATTTGAACCCCCCTTACCAGTGTATTTAGCTCATTTTATTAACTAGGAAGGTTTAAATGGAAGTCTTTATTCTTAAAGTACAGTGGCAAACATTACATATTCAGAACAAGAAAACATAAACCTCAACTAAATACAAGTTATTTTCAGCAAGGTAAGTATTGAAAAATGGATGGCAGAATTTTTTTACTGTCACTGGAAAACAAGAATATATTGGACAATACAGAAGTTTTGCCATACAACAAGAAACAGAAGCCCTATCTTATAGAGTTGTTGTGATGGTTCTTTAAAGTGCAGAGCATTGTACTTTGTACTCACCCTGCAGATGTTTTTTAACTGGTACAATAAAACTGTTTTGATTATGAGAAAAATTTTGAGCACAAGACATAAATCTCCAAAAAGACTATAAATCAGACTTGATTCTCCTGTTCTATGCCTCTTAAAAATTACAAAGAGATACAAGATATGATTTTCAAAAGAAATCCTACATGTTCTTTTCATTTAGACTACAAAGCAAAAATACTCATCAATTTTAAATGTTTATACAGTACAGTAGACAAACTGATCTACAACCCCTGAAGCAACAAACTTATCCAGCAGTTCACCTCTGACGCTTGACCAATAAAAAACATGGTTGGATTAACATGCCAAGATTTTGACACATCTTTCTTACATGCTTCATTTAGTTTTAAAATTATACCTTATTTAAATGTTGTCCACAGAGGGTTGAAGTGTTACGACCTTTAATTAAGGTCAAATATATATAAAATTATGTTAGGTATAGTTCTGAGCACAATGACCTGTCTCGTAATGGTTTCAAATGACAAGATAAAGCCTCCATAAAGTATATCATTTAATAAGCATAATATTTTTTTAATCAGTTTATATACTTTTTTAAAGCACTATATACAACTCTGCTGTAATTAAATATAGATAGTATTCATGCTCAGTCACCATATAAGTATGCAGAATCTGATAACCTTAAAGGACTTTGTTTAAAATAACACATTTCATATTCAGACCTAAATATAGAATTACACAAAACAATTTTATATCTCATCTTCCATAGCTTTGTTTTGGTTATTTCATATATGACCAGCAGTTTCAAAGCCTTTTTTTTTATAATTGCAGTTTCAATCAGACAGACAGACAAGACAAAGACAGACAGTCAGTTCCAGTAAAGGGTTGTTTATATGTTTGTATAAGTTCAGTTAGTCACTGTTTCTCTCTAAACTTTTGACCCTAAATATTATTTAGTCTTATAATACAATTTGAATATGTTCTTAAATATTTTAAAATTGTCTTTTCAGATGGTGTAACAGAGGGTAACCTTTACTTATAAGATTGAACTCCATAATCTTTCCCAGGGAACCTTGAATGACCTTTACTCTGATGTGAGGTATTCGCTGGAGTCCCTATAAATGCTCAGGATCAATGCCTTGTAAGTCCCACACCTGGAGTTAACACCTGACCTTATCTTATTGTATGTTCCTAATACCCCCTCTATAATTATAAGAGATTTGCATTATTATGTGATGTGTGAGGCAATTAAATAGAAATAATTTCCTTCAAGACATCTGACATGTGGTCTTTATATTGAATGTCTAAAGACAAAATTGTGACATGTACTGTCAACTGCTATAAAGTGCTATACAATGGTGTAAAGTCTTTAGTTTTGTTACCTTTTCTTTTACCTAATAGTCTTGGATTATAAAAACATTAGTTTTGACAAAGTCAACTGCTATACAATAGTGTAAAGTCTTTAGTTTTGTCACCTTGTTGCTGGATAATAAAAACATATTTTTTTTTATCAAAGACCATCTTCCTTTCCATTTCCTCTAAAAAGGATATCATTATGTCATCATCATTATTATCTTTATTTGCTTGCAAAAGAAACATTACTGAGTTTAGTCATTATGAATTCTTTGTATAAAGCTTTGCTACAAACTTGATTACACTATTCTACAAACTTTCAAAAGTATTTCAAAATTTGCTGCCTATTATGAGCAAAGGAATACTAAACCCAAGGAGGTTATTTGAGACCCATATAACCTCCTTGCTAAACCTATACTGATAGATTAGTTTATTGTCATTTGCAATAAATAGTAATCATATTTCAGGACCGTTATACATATTTTTGATAGAAAGTTTAAAAGTATTCAGGAAAAGTCACAGATTCCTGACAAAAATACAGCAGTAGAATTCAAGATTTCTATTAGCTATTTCTTCAAAAGATTTTTTTTAACATTTCTGTGTTTTTGGGTTGTTTTTTTGTGAATAATTTAACATTAATGTTAAGTTGGCATTTAAACACCTCTCCATTTAATATCTTCAAACAAAATATCAACAAAATTAAACCACAAATTAAAAATT
The DNA here is from genome assembly GCF_036588685.1 of Mytilus trossulus. Taxonomy (NCBI): domain Eukaryota; kingdom Metazoa; phylum Mollusca; class Bivalvia; order Mytilida; family Mytilidae; genus Mytilus; species Mytilus trossulus. Next base: position 2,532,023 of record NC_086378.1, read on the forward strand.
TTACCAGACAAGAATGCTGGGTTGGTGGTTTGTGGGAGGAAAGACCCTGAAATAATGTTGAAATATCAACATAGCAGGGGGTCATTAAAGGGATCCAAAAGTAATATATTGTGACAGTAAAAGCTATGTTAAAATCAATTGAAGCCTTCATTTGAAATAAAATTCAACTTACACAGAAAGATCTTGATTGCAGGTCAGATTTCAATTTTTGAACATATGTTGTATAAAAGTCTTTCCTCATCATTAAAACACAATTTACCATGAACTATCAAAAATAATTCTGACTTTAATCTACATTGATCAGGTATCCCTTACTTATCTGTGATGTAACATAAATAATAATAGTAACAATATCATTTCATTATGTCTGCATGGTGTTCTATTCATGATACTATGAAGAATGTTTTTAGAACTATTCTTTTATATGAATACTGACAAACCAAAACTGAAAACATCTGATAAAACATTTGAGAGAAAGAACCATTATGAATAAAATTAAGAATGGAAATTGTGAATGTGTCAAAGAGACAACAACCCACGAAAAGAGTGGAAAACAGCCTAAGGCCACCAACAGGTCTTCAATACAGCGAGAAACTAAGGCACTTGGAGACAGGCTTCAGCTGGCCCAAAATAAACTAACAGATGCCAACAAAAAGTACTAGATTTTGCACCAAAGAAAAATTGCTATAACTTTGGAATAGACAAAATACAATTCATATTTGTAAGCTTAACAGAACAGAGAGGTCTAATGACCTAGCTTTAAGTCAAAGTATCAAATGGATCAACATAAGATAGATTGTTTGTCGCTGGTTTAATGTATGTTATTGTAAAACTTGGTCTGCCTTTGAAAACTTTACTGGTCCTTTTAGGTCCCATGTTTACAACGATAAGCTTCCTGTTTATAACAAGTGTTCACCTCATTTACATTCAAATGTACTTTCATTGTCCAATACAAATATCTTTAAAGAAAAACATATGTCACCAAGTTTGTTTTTCCACCATTTCATAAATATTTTTCTAAAATTCTTTTCCTTCAAAGAAAATGCAGCAAATTTTAATCCTGACAGATTTCATTTTCTTAAAATATGTGCAAACATTGTCTAGATCCTTTAACATATTGTATAACAAATTGTATTTTAAAGCTTCTTTTGTAAGTTAACACCCCTGAGCTTAGCAGATTAGTATTTGATCAAGGGTAGCAAACATAAGGGAGTTGACTAAATAAAAAGACAGATTTGTTAACATAAATAAAAGGATGAGCACCAGAATTGTCAGATCAAACAAGACTACAAAACATTATTGTTTTATATTGTGACTACTGTCCTGGTTTAACCTTATAATTCTAATGCATCATTTGTCAGACCTACTTTGATGAAAAACGATCAGATTAAATTGAACAGAAAGGATTTTCAGGCACAAAATGTTATTTTGAAGCCTGTGAATGAATAGAATTTGTCTTTTTTATAGTAATGCAAGATTTTGTATAGGACTTGAGCAATTATATAAAGATTAATATCAGAACAAATTTCAAGAAATAAATGACATTTTCAAGATTTGCCTCACAATAAATGGTGTTTTCTTTACAGTTGCCTCTTACATTATATTAACTGTTAATCGACTGTTGAAATTTCTTATCAACTCATTCTTCAAGATTATTTTAGAATAAATAATGGGCAACAATAGTTAGTCCAAAAAATGCTTCTCATCAGATATCCCTAAAATTCTAATACTCATATTCAGAGGGACAATACAGTGGTCTTCTACTATATGGGAATAATATTAACACCTATGGCAAGTCTTTCAGGAGGCTTTTGGCTACAAAAAATTCAACAAAAAATTAAACCTTTATTTTTTCATTAAAATTTTTATTTATTACACTATTAGTTTTTACTTTATGATTTGGCACAAAAATCAACCCAAAAAATTATTTCAGTTTGGCCCCAGATGACTTTTAAAATGTTTATAACCTTGAAAAAGCTCCATTAAGTTATCTCCCTTTGGTGCAAAAATGCCATTTTTTGGCATTAAATTTAAAATATCTTTTTTAACTCATCGGTGACCTATATTTTTTATTATTGTTTTCAAATAAGCTATATAATTGTAAAATTTAAGTGATTTCTGTAATTAGGTTATTTTTTAATTTTGATATTACCTCAATTTCGCCTATTAGTTCAACAGAAAAAAAGGACATTAACAAAAATGTATGCTTCTTCTGGAGGCAGATTTTGAGCTTAAATGGACGGTGACCTCGTTTTTTTATTTCATTTTCTATTAAGTATAGTATAAAGTTCATTTATAAAAAAATATAAGGAAATCCTATATTAGAAAAAAAATTTGATTTATACCCAGGAGCCCCCTTAAGTGCCTGGGCTATGAATTGTGTGGATGATACATTTAAGAATCAAGCAACAACAAATTTACAAAAAAATACCATGTGCCTATACCTTGACCTCTTTATGACCTTTGTAGATTTGTGTCACTAGGTTACTATCTCATTCATGAATATCCATCACTTCCTCATATACTATAAGATAAAGATGATTGACAATAAATGTCTTATGTTTGAATAATATATTGCTTCCTAGGTAACTTTTCAAGAAATTATGGATTACAATACATATAAAAAAGATGTGGTTTGATTGCCAATGAGACAATTCTCCACAAGAGACCAAATGACGAAGAAACAACTTTTGGTGACCATATAGCCATCAACAATGAGAAAAGCCTATACTGCATAGTCAGCTAGAAAAAGCCTGAAATGACAAATGTAAAACAATTCAAATGAGAAAACAAATGGCCTAATTTATGAACAAAAGTGGTACGGTAATCAACCCTTTAACTAGTTCTTGTTTTTAATAATTGGAAGAAAGGAAAAATTGGAAATGAGACAACTTTTCACAAGAGACCAAATAACATAATGTGAGTAATCATAGGGTAGGTAACTTTTCATGAAGTTATGGATTACAATACCTATAAAAAAGATGTGGTTTGATTGCCAATGAGAAAACTCTCCACAAGAAATCAAATGACAGAGAAATTAACATCTATAGGTGACCATTGTTATTATTAACAGTCTTCAATAATGAGAAAAGCCTATACTGCATAGTCAGCTATAAAAGCCTGAAATGACAAATGTAAAACAACTCAAATGAGAAAACTAACGGCCTAATTTATGAACAAAAAAGGTACAATATTCAACCCCTTAACTAGTTCTTATTTCTTATTAATTGGAAGAAAGGAAAAATTGGAAATGAGACAACTTTTCACAAGGGACCAATTAACATAAAAGTTGGGCAAATGAATTGTAGGGTAGGTCACTGTAAGGTCTTTATAAATGAGCATATCCAATACTTCATAACATTGCTATGTACTCAGTTCTTGAATCTTACTATGTTCATATTTTCTGTTAGTTAAAAACTGTCCTTAATTCTTCACTTTAACCATGTTATAGTTTTCCTGCTAGTAAAAAACCTAATACTCAGATCTTATTTGTCATCAACATAAGATCTTTAAATCCCCTGCATTTTAGACTGTATGAACTTGCTGGCAGCCTGATTCTACCCAGTAATTAAATGATATGTATTGTACAGAATTGTAAGCATAACTGTTAAAAGTCTCTACTTGTAATCCATCTTATTCTCTTAGCCTTTAATCTGACAAAGGATAATACACTACATGTATACAGTTACAAATCACATGACAATAGAAACCGTGTTACGCTCTTTTATTTCCGATTTTTTAAAATTCAAATTTTCTTTGTCATAAAAAACAATAATAATAAAGGATATCACAAATACCCTCATTGTAGTATTAAATATTTAAATTTTGACATTTTCATTTATTCTGTAGGCTATATAAATTTGACACTATTGATAAGTATCAGACAAGGTGATAAATTATCTCCCTTATTATATAATACTTCATATCACAATGATATACACGCTGTGATGTGCAAGGATGAATAGTCTCCGTGTTATTGTGGTACGGTATTCAAACCCTAAACTAGTAATCCTACTAGATAAATAGTAAATTGAAGAAGATTAAGTATGGTACTCTATCTTATACATGTAATCCATCTCAAAGATCGTCAGGTAAAGGAACAAAGGTACAAATTACGTGACACGATATATTAAATCTGATGAAGATTCAAACTGATAAAATAACTCGCCACATGTAATCTTCACATTCTATACAAATTTTACTTTAAAAATTTAGTACAGTAAAGTCCTGTACCTACTACCAATGTTACGTCAATATTTGTTTACAATTAGGTTTTAATTGGCAAAAAAGAATGTTTACATCACAAATAAAAGAACATTGATAAACTTTAAAAAAAATAGGCATCATTTTTTAACCACGATATAAACACCACAGACCGAACTTATACAATATGAATAATGACAAAGGGATAATTTAATCTGCCTTCTGTACTAATTGCATGCATAACAAAGGACGTTTAAATAATTATTATAAAGGTGTTAAATTTACATTAATAATTACAACACAAAGTTCTTTGATAGATTTCTTATTTGGCCCCATCAGAAATTAATAATGGAAAGTCAATATTTATTAATAATATTGTCACACCCTTCAATATTTGATCTCTCTATTGCCCCTTAAGGTATTTATTTTAAATACATTATTATAAACAAGATATTTTGGGGTCCTAAGGGGCTATATATGGTTATATTAGATTGTGATCTTCACATAAAAGTTGATTTAACAAAGTAGAAATTGTTATGACACCAGTCATTCATGTAACAAGGCACTGTCCTCGTTACACATGTAACAAGGCAGTATAAACAGTTATGTACTAGTAACACAAACATTAGGGAATGTCTCTCGTCTTGAATTTTATAATATTACATCATTCAGAAAAGTATACACCACAGTTATATATTTTTATACCTATATCTATTTTTTATCTTGGTCTTATCAAATTCTTAGGTTGCTGTCTAACTTAAATTAAGTACCCCCCCTTTTTCCAAAGTTTAATCATATCAACCAATGAAGGCTGCAATACATTTGTTCTGCTTGTCTTTTCCTCTAAATATTCAAAACTATTATATTTCAAAATTCTTATTATTATCTAGGCTTCTATTATATAGATTTAATAAACTTTGAAAGTGAGGTGTAAGTTATTATTTTGATGTCAGATTTAACAAAATAGATGAGTTGTATGTTGATATTACAGCAGAAACCCAACAACATGCTCAGAGTGTGCAACAGCAATCCAACAAAGAAAATGAAGATGAAACAAATGGCCAGTATATTGACAAGATTGCAGTCTAATAATAAAAGACATGGAGTATAAGCTGACAAGACAACAATCTAATGTAAAGAAAAAAATGTCCTGCAGAAAACAAACAACACATGGAGCATATATGTAGACAATTTAGCAATCCAACAACAAAAGATATTGGCAGCATGTTGATAACACCAGTCCAAATACAAAAGACACTTTTTAAGAGTGTGTATGTTGGCATCAAAAAGTGGAGTTCAAATAAACTGGTCATCCATGGTGTGGTTGAGCTTTGAAACATACATAGTAATTGACAAAACCATTGTATCACCGTGTTCAAATTAGGATTATAACTGTTCTGCAATACTTGAAAAAGCATTCAAAAATAAGATGAAAGCTTCCATAGATCAACTTCATTCAGTTATTTAATACTGTTGAGAGCCATTGAAAGTATATCCCCTTTTATACCCAATATGGCTTAACTAAGGCCTTCATTCACAAAACTAGAATACCACACAACTAGATAAATCCTTATAGATACTGAGTATACATCATAAGGAAATCAAAGACTTGTTTTTCTTTATAATCTAACAGTTGATATATTTTGCCTATTCATGTGTTTCTGCTCTATAAAAGGCCTGGGTCGTATGATATCTTTGTAAGGTTATATCTACATTATAAATCTACAAAACTTAATCCCTAAAATATTTATAGATTAAATTTTAGGCATGTAGTTCTGACTGAACTCTAAGTGTACATATTTGTAAATTAACTTTAAAAGGTAATTTAAATAAAATAGTAAGTTTTAAGAGTTGTCTTTTTACAAGTTTTCGTAAAACTTTTCATTAAATTGTTTCAAAATTGTTGTATTACAAATCCCTTTGATATATACACCACATATTGAGGTACATTTGAACACACCTGTAGATTAACGAGGTACAGGTATGACAAACAAACTATACTTAAGGTAAAAAAAATATCTTACCTGATTTTGGAGGTTCCATGATAAAAATATAGTATCCAGAAAAAAATTGGGGGATGCAAAACTATGTTATAAAATCCATGAGTGATTGCAGGTACACACAGGTAAAAATCAGGTTACTAAATGTTTATGATACACTTCAATACACTGGAGGCTCACCAGGGGCTGATTTATAATGAGAACTTTAAACTTTAATAATGTTTGATGAAAACCATGTCATCAAGAAATAATGTATTCATTTCATTAATTATATAAACTATTTTGTGTAATGTATACTGTACAAATACAAGGTAAAGATAGACAGGTTTTTTATCACTATTCATTTGATATGTAAATGTAAACAGAATATTTTAAATTCAATTTTGGTTAAGTAATCTATGATGTAATATCAGTAGATTCTATTCTGGTAGTCATAAGGTCATATTTATTACTCAAATGCACTATTTATTCTGCTACGCAAACTTTAAAGAGACAACCATTTAAATTCCATTTCAATTTTGATTTTTTTAATTTGTTGAAAGAATTTCTTCAATGAAATGATTTTTTTAATTTATGTGTTTTTATTATTAAATTTTATAAAAGTACACTACTCTTTTAAAACTATGATTTATAATCTTTTCATTATTATTTAATACTAAGTTTTAAAAACATGAAAGTTATTCCTCTATGACAAGTATTATTTTTGATACATTTATTTTCAATATTTTTTTTATTATTATAAAATGGTACGAATTTTTTTCAAAAGCTAATGCCATACAGCTTAGTATCTTTAGGGAAGAAAAAGTCACTATAATCCTTTATAGGTAACATACAGAAGGCCTAAGTAAAACACAGATACAGAATAAAATGCTCCTCATGGCGCAGCTTCATACGACGGCAGAGGTCAAACCCTGAACGGTTGGGGCAAGTATGGACACAACATTCAAGCTTGATACAGCTCTGAATTTGGATTGTGATTAAAAAGTTGACACAGCTTAGGTATCTGACACAGAATGAATGTGTTCTAAGAACTTAACACTTTTAAATTGGACATTTACCTTTTATGGTCCAATATTGAAAATCTAAATACAAGGTTAGATTCAGCATTAATTTTCTGCAACAGTAGATGAACTACTTTAAAAAAAAAGTAATTTGCCCTTTCAAAGTTAATTTCCATAGGAAATTTAAAATGCTGATTTTGAGTTTTTCTCAAGTTAGATTTTTTGGGACTTTTTTTCTGTGTATATAAAGGGTATAATGCTGTAGATTAGAACCAACACATTTTCTGTTAGTTTGAAGTTAAATCTTAGTTTGACTGGACTATTAGACCAATCAACAACTGAGGCCCCCTAGTATTTTGATTGAAGACTGTTCTAATCTCTTATTATTATTTTAAAAGTTCCGTAAACTATAAAACAAACCTTGTAGAAAGTCAATAGGAGCACAGGAGATTCTACAGTTTGGCAGTGCTTCTTTGATCTTCTTGGCCTCTTGTGGATGGTTAAATCTAAAGTAGTTTGAACGTCCTAAACACAGCATACATCCTAAAATTAGATAAATATAACATGAATTTGTGGTGAAATAACGATAATGTATACATTTATATATATTCTACATGAAACGAAAATAAAGATAAAAAGTAATATGCAATAAATTAATCATAATTTTTGAATGTGTGTGCTTATCTACTGTCATAAGCTCATTTACATTGTATACTTACTCAAACTCATTCATGTTTGCTCACATTGCAAATATCTGTAGTATATCCCGACAAGAAGTTACATTGTATCAACCATAGATTTTAAGTTACATATAAGCACACTTGCTTGTACACAAAACTCTTTATACAAAAGTAAACAGCCAAAACAAATGAAGTTTTGGTGTAGACATCAAGTCCATTGAGAAACTGAAGTTACATCCAATATATGGTTCCCTGTTCGATGTTCAAAGTAAACAAACCAGTAGAAATTTGTAAGTTTATCTAGACAACCAGTCCTTGTAATAATTACGTTTTAATTAACATAGTTCTTATATCCTCCACTTAACTTTGTTTTTGTTTCAGATTCTGCAAAGAAAGTTTTATCTTTCATGTTTGTGGAATAATTATTTTCCTATTAACTCCTTTTCATAATCTTGTTTTTTTTAAACACCAGATGTAAAAAATAAAACCTAAACCTTGTTGATAGCAAAGTAATAAAACTTTCAGGAAAGAATCTGAGATATATCTAAAGTACCACAGGAGTGGCTGTAAGATTTGATTGGAACAAGGATTTGTATACTATACAAATCATTGATTGGAATGAATAAGGAAAGAAAATTAAGGAGGTACCCATCTTATTTGTTTGTCATCAAAAGGCTATGTCAAAAAGCAAAGAGGTTTCTGATCTTCTTTTTGAAGACTGAATTAAGAACGGACAATAGATAAGACTTGGAACATATCCTCTGAATCATTCATGCCAACATCAAGACTCAGAAATGCTCATAATTATACGTTAAAGAATCAAATATATTGAAAACATGGAAGTATTAAGTATTATATGGTCAATATAAAATTTCATTAACTTGTTACTTAGGACATTATAGGAGATCATACTTGTTTTTAATAGATAATTTACTGCTATGAACATACTGAAGGTGTCTTATCTACTAGTTTTATCTTCCATAGAACTGAAACTGACGTTTAAGTGACCACTGGCTAGTCTGTGTTTATTTACAAATTCATAAGTGATGTTAACAGTAAATATTTATCTTTATCATATATTTAGTACAAAATACAGCTATTTTGTATATCTAATAAAGGTTCTTTTTTCCAGTCTGTATCACCTACCCTGTATCACATACCCCGTATCGCATGGCTAAACCCGTATCGCATACCCCGTATCGCATGGTAAAACCCGTATCGCATACCTTTTTTTTTTTTTTTTTTTTTTTTAACTTAAGTCAGTTTTTTAGGGTTTTTTTTGCTTAAGAATTTTTTTTCTAAAAATAGGTAATTTTTTGGAATGACGTCATTGTTTGGTATGTAACGTCACGTACATCAAGTTTTCATATTGTATGTGACGTCACGAACATCAAGTTTTTACAACATATTTTCTGGCACACTCAATGCAACTATAAAAAATACAAAACACTTAGATATATACAATAATAAACAAAATATTTTCAAAACAACAGATTGTAAGGTAACCTAGGTGCTTCGTATAAATAATTGAGCAGTTATTTTAAAGCTTTGAAACAAGACAAACGCAGAACTGAAGGTAACCCAGTGCTATGGATCAGAAAACAGTTCATATACTATAATACTCTTCTGTTGAAATATATGATAAAGCGTATAATACATGGCAAAATCCGTATCACATGCCGTATCACCCTCGACCAATATCAGCCCTCGGGCTGATATTGATGTCTCGGGATGATACGACATATGATACGGATTTTGCCATGTATTATTCTCTATTTAATAACCTGCTGATAGATGGTCAATTGGACAGTCAAATCATGTAAAAATCAACAATTTGAAACATTTTTTTAAATAATGTTTAACCCTTTTATATTAGTTCAAAGACAAGAAATATACAAGAGTTCACATTAAACAATACTTTAATTAGAAGGATAGAATTCAACTGTCTATCCTAAAAGAATAGGAAAAAGAAGAAAAAGAAAAAGAAGAGATTATTTTACTCCAATTAAGGGCACAAAAGCATAAACATTTGAAATGGCAATAACATTATTAAAACAAATAACATTCAATAAAATCAAGGATTATATTTAACTGTCTTAAGAAAATATTTCAGCAGCTAAATTACAAAAATCAAATTTTATAAAAAGGGAGACAACTGCAATTCTATTAAAAGTTTAATTTGTGTTTACCAATTCTGTAAACTAAATAATTCAGTCTTTATACTCAGCTCCACTACAATGGTGACACTATAACCTGAAGGCCTAGTTGATTGAAAATCGTCAATTAATTATAAGGGATTAGCTCTGGATTTATCTTTATCAATATCATTGAGTTTTCATATGGTTGGCTCGCTAAGCAGGAGAGCAAAAACCTAAATCTTTGTTTTCACCAACACGTTTTTTTAATATGAAGAGTTCAGGGCCTTGAGAGTGGCAGAGTCTATCATTATAGTGAGCTAGGGACTGAATTAATTAGCTAAACCCATTTTTTGGTGTGAAACACAAAATATCAAAGTACCACCAAAACATCTATACTGTGGTCAGATATAAACGCACCATAATTCTGCCATGAACAACAGAGCTGAGAAATATGTGATGACCACACTAACAGCAAGCTATAAAGGGCCATAATGGTCTAGTCTTTATAAAAAGGCGAAGCAAAAAAACACATATGAACCACATCAACAAACGACAGATTCCTGACTTAGGACAGGTGCAAACAACTGCAGCAGGTTTAAACATTTTAATGGTACCAAACCTTCACCCTTATCTGAAACAATAGTGTAATATTACAACATAGAAAGACAAACTGTAAATTTTAACTCTCACCATACATATAGCTTATCTTGGTATGCATCTAAAAACTATTTCATCTCATTTTCACCATGCATAATACATCTTGTCTTTGATGCCCTGTTTAAAAAGTTAAGACAAAGGCTAGTGAGAGAAAAAAACTATGCTTAAGGAAAGCAACCCCACCTCTTTACACAAATCCAGAGGCAGATTTAAGGGGGGGGGGGGGGCCTTTTTTGGGGGAAAATTGGTTGCTTATAAAAGGGAATCACTGAAGCGTGACTGGAGGGGGCCCCTCTTGGTCAGTCAGTGGGTCCCCACTTATGAAAATTTCTGGATCCACCAGTGAAATCTGAGATCAGTATAACTTATCTGTGTGTTGCAGGTTATGAAGCATGGTTAATAGCTCTTTCTTTCTAATTTTCAAACATTTAATTTGTCTAAATTCACTTATTTTGAAAGTAAAAATAATTCTAAAATGCTTACTTTTATATACTTCTCTTAAAAATACACACAAACATGTAAACTTATGAATATTTACATACAGAAAAAAACAAACCTATAAATTTTCATTTTGCAACAGCTTACCAAAAACTGGGTCAATATCTGCAGGAAAAAAGTCTACATAACTGTTTTATCTGATTAAAGAACACATGGGTCAGATAAATGCAATTTTGTGAGAGGGGCATAAAGTTTACAAAGTATCTTACTCACCAGACTGTCTTTTCTTTTTTTCCATTTACATATTAGTTCACATAAAAACAAATGTCTCCATGTAGTTTTTATATTTTTAATCCAATATTCTCATAGAAAAGTTTATCTACATAAGTATTCTTCCTTCTCTATAACTATTAAATATTCCACTAATATATTCTAACGTTTAATTTTCCAGCAATAATTTTATTCCGTTTTTCACCAATAACTGCTAAATCACAATACACAATTTTTACATCTATAATTGTATAACGAGTCCAGGATTGTATACATCTGTTACAACACTAAATTTATCTCTAATTTTCTCTTTTTATCAATATTTTGTTATCCTAACTTGAAATAGGCAAATTATTCCAATTAATTTAATAGGCAGTAAGATAAGAGTCTGAGTTATTGAGATTGTTAAAGCATTCATTGTTGTGATGAAGATTAATAAAACACTAAGATGACTTCAACAATTCTTATCTATTTATCATGGAGGAAATAATTCTCTCTGCAGGAGTTAAGACTATTTACGGGGCTCATTAAAGGGAGATTATCACCTATAGTGCCAATGTCACAAGTTGGCTTTCCCTTTGATCTATTTCGGCTATATTTAGCTTCTTCTAAACCCCATTAGAGAATATTGTTCTTTTTTCTATCAAGCTTCTTCACATTTGCCATAATGTAAATTTAAAATTTTATGTGTGCATTTTTTAATGTGGGAGGAATGTGCGATTATTTATTACGATTTCAGTAAATGCTGCATACAAAAAATGCAATCAAATTTTAAAATGCGATATAGATATTCCATAGCAAATTTTGCAATAAAAACATATATCGTCTTTCTGCATTTTTTTTTAGTTCACATCAAAATAAATGTCACCATGTTTCTCTTTCAGTACAAGATTTACCTTTCTCATCCAATATTCTCATAGGAAAGTTTACCTACATAGCATATTTCTGTCTCCTATAGATGTTTAATATACACCTAATATATACTAAGCTTTAATTTTCAGTCTATAAAGATAAATTAAAGTCTTATGTTTCTATAAGCATTATGATGACAATCTGTAAATCATATTTTAAAGCATAGTTTCCCCAGCTTTATATATGAGCGATGACATTGCAAGCAGTATTTCACACAGGTATTAAAATGTTACCTTATTTCACCTTGTCCTCTTTGAAGAAATTAAATATCATAAAAAAAGTTGTAAAATCCCTAACAGTGTATATGTAAGTTACAGTGATCTAATTTGTTAACAGTTTAGACAGTTGTTAATCAATGAAAATGTTACAGAAAATGTAGGTCACAGTGATTTAATTGTGAATAACATGGTAAACTGTTGTTTTCTACGAAAATAAGTCAAGAGATTTAAGTCACATAAACTTCTGATTATTAAGAAACTGTATTGATTTTTATAACAACGGAATAAAGATTAACAAGAGGCTGTCACAACGACAGCAAACGGGATTTATTAACATTTATTTGTGTCCTGGCAATATCACAAGAACCATTACTGATGATTGGTAAAAGTGAAAATCCTCAATATCAAATTTGACCTCCATTTTGTCATCAGTATCAACATATCAAAATTTGAAAAGCTTAGATTGAATGGTTCATGAGTAAATGCAACAACGTGAATGGAAACGCCATTTTATGATCTTTCAAGAACCATAACTCCTGAACTGTAAAAGTCAAAATCGTCATTATTGAACTTGACCTCTATTTCATTTTGTATTTTGACATCAGTAACAAAATATTAAAATTTGAAAAGCTTTGGTTGAATGGTTCATGAAAAAATGCACGGACAAGACTGGAAACACCATTTTTCAATCCTTCAAGAACCATAACTCCTAAACGGTAAAATTCAAAATTGTCATTATTGAACTTGACCTCCATTTTGTCATCAGTAACAACATATTAAAATTTGGGAAGCTTTGGTAGAACAGTTCATGCGTAAATGCACGGACATGACTGGAAACGCCATTTTACAATCTTTCAAGAACCATAACTCCTGAACGGTAAAAGTCAAAATTGCCATTATTGAACTTGACCTCTATTTTGTCATCAGTAACAACATATTAAAATTTGAAAAGCTTTGGTTGAATGGTTCATGAGAAAATGCACGGACACGACTGGAAACACCATTTTTCAATCTTTCAATAACCATAACTCCTGAACGGTAAAAGTCAAAATCGCCATTATTATGCTTGACCTTCAGTTAGTTGTCAGTAACAACATATTAAAATTTAAAAAGCTTTGGGTGAACGGTTCATGAGTTAATGCACGGACAACATTTGATTGCCGCCCGCCCGCCCGCCGTACATCCCCAAATCAATAACCGACATTTTTGTCACAAAAATCCGGTTAAAAACTGATGAGGTGGCAAAAAATAAAATAAACAAGAATGTGTCCATAGTACAAGTATGGGCCGCTCGCAATTCATTTTCTTTGTTTTAAGCATTAAAATTAGGCAGATCAGACCAAAAACTTTAACCTTAAGCAGGACAGACGGACTGACAAATGGAGGGATGAAAGAATGGAGGGACAGAGGAACAAATAGACTAACAGACAAACAGACTGAAAAACAAAATAACCTTAAGTGGGGAATAAAAATATACAAAAGAAAAAGTTTCAAAAACTTATATTAAACAGATTGACTGTTTTAACTCAATTTAACATTAGGGGGTGACCCTAAACCTACACTGCAAGGTCATAGAATACTTAAGATTTTCAAAATCTTTATTCAGTCTCCATATTTGCACAATTTATAGTGAATAGTCAATTTATATGGTAAACACATTATGGTACAGATGTTCAGTGACTGATTGTCATTGATTTAATTGAGCCTAACTTTACAGAATTGACACTTCAGATAATACCCATTATTACATATTTAGGACTTGTAACACATAGGGGGATGACTGCACAATATTTTATCTCCTGTGGAAACAATTAACACAGTTATCATACAGAAGTTATAAACACAATTTATTCTTATTTTTGTAAGTATTTTGGTATATGAAAAGAGCGAAATTAGAAGATCAGATGTTCACTCGATTGGTTATTCCAATACTAATTGTCAATAGAGAAATAGGCCACACACAAGGCAAATTAAACCAAATTATTAGATAGTAATAATTGACTGAAAATAATTAACTATGTTACACAATATAAATTATGAGTGTGAGCGAATACCAATGTTTATCTGGAAACAACAGTATAAAATAATTTTAAAGACCATCTATGTAATCTGGAATGGTAATTTCAAAACAAATGTACATTAACATGCTAAAAACTTGTTACTGCATTTCCATATATGTAGTTTGAGAGAAATCAAAACATAAACACAAATCAACAAGTCAATATAGATATAAGGGTGAATTTGCAATCTTAGAAAAACTTTTCAACGGAATGAATCTCACTCTTGTCAAGCTTTGATTCCTAATCAGGGTTTGGCTATATGTTTTGGGCCTTTTTTTGGTCAAATATTCAATATGTGGCCTCCAGAATCAATGACATATAAAAGAAACATTAAATGTCAATGCACACTTCTTGTGATATAAAAAATGTGTAGGGTTCATGTTATGGCTTAGGGTTCATTGGATTTTTTGGTTGATTTTCTCTCAAGACTGCTAAAAAATCAAGAATCAATACATTCTGATGAATAGCGGTAAAGTTATAATTTTTATTAACCTTTTATTGATATTTCTGCATTTTTTGCAAGAGTTATCTCCCTTTTCATCGTAAATCTCCATAGGAATTTTAAATGGTGATTTTTTTAGTCTTCCTCAAATAAGATTTCATGGGAGTTTTTTCTGGGTATATTTGGGGTATAATGTTTAAGATTAAAACATAAAAATTTTCTGTTGCAATTACTTTCAGGTTAGGTCAAATTCATGCTAGATTGACTGGACTATTCAATACCTATAAATGACACTCATACAGCCTAGTTAGCCATTCAAAACCCAAAAATGATAAGTAAAACAATTTAAATGAGAAAACTAACGACCTGACTAATGTACAAAATACTGACCGAAAAAACAAACAAGATATACAGCAACAAACATCAACTGCTGAATTACAGGGTTCTGACTTGGGACAGGCACAAACAAATTGGGAGGGTTAATTAGTTTGAAGGCCCCAAATCTCCCTCTAACCTGGGACAGTGGTACATGTATACCAGTACAACATAAGAATTACCAATACAGTTGTGAAAGCTTATAATTCTTCATCCTATCGATATCATATACTTCTGTTTGGACCTTATTTAAGGAAATGCTTTTCTCAGACATTTTATGATATCTCAACACAAATCTATTGGAGGTGAACTGATTGATACTTATGACCACAAGAACATGACTGTAGGTTGTTTTCAAGGATTAGTGTTGTTTTGGTTGCTCTCTTATTTACATATATAACATATCTTCTCTTGTTCATACAGGATTTCAGAAAAATACCATAAATAATTTCAGTATATAATTTCAATGAAGATTAAACAAGAAAATAATATAAAAAATCTGATTACGCTCGTCTTTTGTTTTAGTCATCATAAATATATTTTCATGTTTGTCTTGGTAACTATCCAATATTTGGATTTTACACCAATAAAATGATTTGATTTGATTTTACCAGAGACATATAACATTGTATTATATATATGTTTCTGATTTTACATATTTGTTGAATGCCTTGTTATTTTTAAATTCTTATATTTCTCCATTTTTCTAAAATTGAAGCCAATCCAGAAACAACAGACACTATTAATCAATCTGTAGAACCACTTACTATTCTTGTTTAAATTAAATCAACTTGCAAAAATAATAGCTTAGCTGAGGCTGATTGTAAAGGGAGGTAACTCTGTAATTGCAAACTTGTGTTATTGATACTTGTAGAAAATTGAACATTATGTTGATATGGCAACTGGAGAGAAAGTAATTTTACAACTCATTAAGAATCTAATTGACATGATGCATCTTCAGTCATCTTATTCTCACATTTTTTAGACACATGCTATAATGTATATCCTGAACGGTAGACAGTTAAACACCCTAATTACCCTATATAATGTTTTCTCTAATAATTCCATCATATTCCATTAATGAGGAACAAGCATTGTTTCCTTACCTGTGATTTCAATTTAGGGAATTCTGCCATTTCCAACACAAAAAATCTCAACCTACATCCTGAATTTGTATCACTACTTTACCATTGTTAACACTTTGGGAGTGACAAAAAAATGATGCTTTGCCAATATCACATTGCCAACTGTGTTACCTATTTAACATACTAGGTCATCTAATTAGAGATAGTATTTATAGAAAAGGTATCATCAGTAAACAAACCTCCAATAAGAGTAAAACTCAGACTGAGAAAAAGGCTGAAATCTCAGGAGTCATGGAAACTAGTGAAAATCTAGATAGAAACCAATCACCTCATTCCCAAATTTTAAAATGAAGGAGAAAGATGTACAAAAATCTTCAAAAACAA
This sequence comes from Mytilus trossulus, assembly GCF_036588685.1. NCBI lineage: Eukaryota > Metazoa > Mollusca > Bivalvia > Mytilida > Mytilidae > Mytilus > Mytilus trossulus. Next base: position 2,548,886 of record NC_086378.1, read on the forward strand.
TGCTGTCATTTCCTAATTAAGACAAAAGCTAAATAGACCTCTATATATACATGTAAATTTTTAGCAATTGCCATGACATAATAATGATCTGTCCAAGTAAACTTTGGTCATGATGGCAATGTATGACATGCTAAAGATCTGTCTAGATAAAGTTTAAATAATTGCCATCACTAATTTGGGTCAGTCAGGCCTTAGATAGGAAAATTAATGAATATCTAAGCATAATGGACTCATAATAATAATAATATCTTTATTCTCATAACCATTGCAGATACATAGGTACAGAGAGAGTGCAAAATATGTACATGAATGTGCATCTATTTACAAAACATACATAAAATACAGTGGTTTCAAAATAATATACATTTTAGCCAGGAGGACCCACATGTTTATTTATACACTTTATAAGCTTACATAATCTTTTTAACTCTGACTTTTTGTTTACTTTGCTCATCAGTTTTCCAAATTTTAGTGTATTAACACGAGCCAAATAATATTTATCAAGGTATAATTTTCTGCTGTCGTTAAAAAATGGACATTCTAGCAGATAATGTAATTCGTCCCCAATGCTACCAATATTACAAAGATGACATTTTCTATCATTTCTATTAACATTATTCCACCTCCCTGTCTCTATTGGGAGTCTGTGGTTTGTGGTTCTATATCTACATAAAATAATACTTTCGTGCATATCCAAGATATCAAAATATTTTTCAAAATTCAATTCTAACTTAAAAATTCTATAATTTACTGCTTTTGTAGACTCTTGTAATTGTGTATTCCACAACTGTTTATAATGGTCTTGTAATCGCAACTTAAGTGCATTTTTTAACCATATATCATTACCAAAACATTGAGAAATCCAAATATTTGAAAAACCACATTCATCCAAAATATTTTTAACTTTACTCACAAAAAATGGAGGCAAGGCGAGACAATTGATTGCAACTTAGGCAAACATGTAGAGCTACAAGAGGATAACAATTATATAACTCTTATATCTGACACCGCATTTATTTTCAAAGTAGAAAACCGTAGAAATCCAGAACCCTTAACATTTTCAAAATCAACAGACTCAACATCTAAATTAATTACCATTGGGTCATTTGTGAAAATGAAAGTGAAGTAATATAAACAGGCAGGTCTATTAGTGAGCAAACTCATTTATACTTAAAAGACTTTTGATCAGAACAAGCAAATGCCTTCACTTAAACATCAAACCTGATCAAAAGATTTAACATTACTTACATATACTGCAACAGCTGTAGCCTGTATACCTGTGTACACATGTTTTATGAATGAAAATGTTCAGGTGATACCTATATAGTGTCTACAGACCTATAGGAGAAATCTATAAAGAAATCACAAGTATTCATGTCAGAAAACTTTTAAAATGAAATAAAACTTGGGAAATATTAAGGTACAAAGGCTATCTTTCCTCATTAACATCATTCATAAAACAATTAACTTCTTCCAGAGTAAACAGAGATCTGACTGAATGCCAAACCAGTAGGAAGTAGAAAGAGAGAACAACAACTTCCCATTATACCTTTAATTGTGATGACAGACACAGTAATTAGTATTATTACTTTAATATATGATTAATTACCAGGTAATTCTTAGGATTGTGCTTTTCTAACCCAATGTTCTTTCCACTTACATGATACACGAAAGACTCATACTCTCTTTCAAGTCCAATATATGTACAAGATGTCTTCCTATATTATTATTGTGTTGTTTTATCAACAAAAGTACAAAACTTAGAAATTCATTTTTATAACAAAATCATTTGTTGACAGTACTTGATATGAAAATGTTCATCCTTATGATAGTAAAACTTTACTTAAGAATTGAATGCTTCTTTTTGTAATGTTATTAGGGTGTAAACGCATTGACAGATACTTTTGAAAATAGAAAGACTTTGTAATACCTTAAAACAAGAGTGTATGTGCTGAAATGTCTTACTGCTTACCTGCTTACTTATCATCATTGGGATCCTACCCTGAATATTGAATCTGAGAAAAAAAACCTATAAATTTTAAATATAGAACATTCACCAATGAACCAACACAATGAGGTCAAGATCCGATGAACCAACACAATGAAGTCAAGATCCGATGAACCAACACAATGAGGTCAAGATCCGATGAACCAACACAATAAGGTCAAGATATGATGAACCAACACAATAAGGTCAAGATCCGATGAACCAACACAATAAGGTCAAGATCCGATGAACCTTGTCAAACAACACAAACACCATGCCATCATTCTATACAACCAATTCATTGGTTGATCTATTGCCATTAGTATCTTAGAATTTCTGATATATAAACCAGGAAAACATAAGTCTTAATATTAACTTAGAATAACACTTGAATATGGGGTAATGGTGAAATAAACCCTGTTGGAAAGACATGCAAACCTAACAAACATTCCATAAATGGCATGGCATCTTTATTTCAACAGTTACAAATATAACAGTCTTCTAATATTGTTTTAAGTTTTAGGGTAGAAGATCTGTTAGGAGAAACAAATATGTGTTTACAAAGTTCACTAGTTTCCAAGAATTGAGAATGAAAATATACAATTTCTCTGTTGTTAATGACTGCAGCATTTAACATAAGTTATAGTGACCTACTTTGTATGCAACGTTTACAGATTCTCATAATTGCTTCCTACATATGAAATGTGAGTTAAATGGCTCAAAGGATATGACCTCTTTACATTAAACACGCCAATGTCAATATCAATTTTGAAAACTAAACAAAAGCCACAGAAATCTTAAATAAAAATATCTATTTTGGAAGCTTAGATATATATACATTTACCTAGTGGCATGGTTTTAGTTTCTGAAAACTTGTGAGGATTTTTTACATGCACAAATTAATGTCAAGGTTTTCTTGAACATTGTTCAGGTAAATAGAAAATGATTTGAATAGAACTCAACATTAAAATCAAGTGATTTAAAACAAAGATATGTTTTCCATTACCTAACTCTTTCAATCAACATTCAAGTCAAGTTTTTCTAATCCAACAGTACTAAATTTTCATCAAAATTGAAAGCAGTATTATAAATATTTGTTTTTTTCAGCCTTAGTTCATTCTGTAAATCTTCACATCTGGAATCTGGGGAGGATGCTATATAAAATCCAGGTGTGAACAAAACTGTATTCAAGCTCCAATTATTTACCTTACAGCAAACACATGTGTAAAGTTTCCTCTATAATTTAACTGTTTAGATTTTTTGCAATGTTAAGAACATTAATCTTGTACAAAAGATTAATCTATATTTTTTAAGATTGCTTTACAGTGTATTTATGTATTTATACTCAATTATGTCCATAAGGGTTCTATATAACACATTCCATAAAGATTTAATTATCATTTCTTTTTGCATTATAAAACTTTGCTTTCTATTTAAAATTTCTTCATTTTCAAGCAGTCTTAATTTATAAAAGATCAAATATCAATGACGGCTCCAGGATAGGGGGTATAGGGTGTGCAACCCCTTTTAACTGCCAACAAAATATATGACAAGAACAAAGAAATGTCGCACCTGCTTTACTGAACCTTGATTTTATGTTAAGATAAAAGTTTTACTACAAGTATCATATAAACTTAACATTTGTAAAGATCCATGACAATGAGGTCAAGGTCAGATAAATCCTGTCAGACAGGCATGAACATCTTAGAGTTATTCTATGCACAACATGTGGCTAACCTATTAATTGATTATGGTATTTGTAAAACAGACCAAAACATAGAAAAAGTTCAGAGTATATCAACCAGACAGACATGAAGACACCAAAACTGAACAATTACCAATGAACCATGAAAATGAGGTCAAGATCAGATGAAACCTGTCAGACTGACATGCCCCCCTTACAATCCTTCTCTGAGAAATTCACCTAATCAAATAACTTTTACTTTAACCCTAATCAGTCAAAAAATACCCAACAATGATCCCAATTCCTTCATAGCTTTCATTTGCCTTGGTACTAAAAATAACAATATATTCTTTATATTTGACAGTTAATTCTGGTTGGAAACTATTTGTTTTAAATATCATAGGCGGATCCAGGGGGGGGGGGGGGGCTGGGGGGCATGGGCCCCTCCCCCACCCCCTTTCGTTGGAAAATTTGGTTGATTATATAGGGAATCACTGAAGCATGACTGGAGCGGGCCCCCTCTTAGGTCAGTCAGAGGGCCCCCCTTAGGAAAAGTTCTGGATCCGCCACTGAATATCATAATTGTTTTACTTTTTCATAATGCTATAAATTTACATTAGTGTTTATTTTTGTTGGAACAATCAATTTAAGAAAACAATATCTATATTCAACATCAGCAGTTTTATCTTATCAAATTTTCAAATCTCATTAAATATCTGCATTTCTGTATCTTCCTGTATATTTTCTTTACCGATTTCATGGGAATAATAGGATTACATAATGTACAAATGATGACGAAAGTATAGAAACTTACATGAGGCTGTTTAGATTTTGTCTGGTTCCAAAAAAATCCCGAAAACTTAGCAGACAATATCAGAAGGGGATCAATATCACTTATCAGAAGAATTTAATTATTTTACCAAAAAGCCGATTGATTTCCTATAAATTACCGCCAAAAATAATACAGCTACCCAGTCTGATGATATGAATAGTAAAATATAACTCTATAATCAGATAACATCAGTACTGCATTTGTTATCCTCAACAATTTTTCTTTGATGATTTTTGAACAAAAAGAATAATTATCCACATGTTGCTTTGTAAAACTTATTGTTAATAATGCCAGGGGTGAGATCTAGAAATTATCTATAAAAAGTTTCGTACAATAAACCAGTGAAAGAGTTCGCCACTAATTTAGAATAAGGCTAGGATTTCTCTGAAGGCATTTTTTTGGAAGGGGGTGGGGTCATGACACTCTGACTTTCGAAAGTAGAACTTGGTATGCTGTGTCACTTTTTTCAGATCAAATGAAATCTAAAAATATGTGACAAAAAGGGGAATGTTATTTCTACTTGACCAAGTATATCACTTTGCAGTACATAACATCAACACAAGAATGTCATCACTTGGTACAGGTTTGAACTTGGTCTTAATTTAACAAACTTTCTGTAACACTAACCAATAAGGGGATATATAGTGATGAGGACTACTTTTTTATGCTTGGGAATTCGATAAGAAAGCGAAATATGTGGAGGTTTGTATTTCTATCATTAAAATGTGAAAATGTTTTAAGAAATGTTTTGTGTATGGGAATGTCATGGTGCCCATGAATGGCTCTAAATTGGAACAATAAACATTCTTATTCATAATTCTTACACAATTCCCACCATGTTGCTTGGCTGAGGACATTTTTGTGTCTATTTCCCATCAGGCCTAGCGACAGTACTGAATACACATTGTCACCTGAGTATGTAACATATTTGGAATATATTTGTCTATACAACTGTATGTCTGTTTATGATTTATGTGACTATTTTATAACATTTATACCTCTTCAGTGTTTAATTACCTAATTTAGTACCATCATAAGTTGAGAGTTATAAGATTTATTAGATGCTGATCATGAGTTTGTCATACTTTGACGATGCCTGTCTCAACATGAGCACAGGGACAGACGCTTTTCGTGGAGGATATGAGTTTACCAAGCCAATTTCCAAATTATGTTTGAATATTATCTAATGAAATTTTGAGCCCTCTCCTTGACTACACTTTAAAACAAAACACTGCTATTTTTTCTATTGTTTATAAACATAAGTTATTTTGAAGGAAATCTTGAGGATTCTTCATGAAAAAATATCCTTTTTCTTTTCTCAGATGCTCTTTTATATGACATGACGGCTATTGTGTAATGAATGCTGTGTTACATACCCATCAGAATTGAATAGGAATCTTATGAGATGAAGGAGGGGGGAAGGGGATGGGTTCTCTACTATATGACATAATTGTAGGGACAACTATTGTGTAATGAATGCAATATTACACATCCATCAAAGTTGAGTGGGAATCTAATGAGATATGGGTGTGGGGTAGTGCAAATTCACAAACTTTCCTGAGCATTTATCATTTGAGATTTTTTAACAATGGACAAAGAGTGAGATTAATCATTGAGATGTCATGAAATTCAGTATAAAAACTATGTTTTAAAACATATCGATCTTATCACATTTTAGCAATAAAAACATTGCAAAATTTTATGATATAACAGTTTATGAAGAAATAGACATCAAATTAGAATAGAAAGATATAAAAGTATATTCTAAATGCAAAAGATTATAGCTAGTTTTTTTTTAATCAAACAGTTGTTCTTGACTTCCTTCAGGGGTAGTTTCCAACCAAGGATAAAGGGGTCCCCATTCCAATGCATTGATCATCCAAAAAGAAGGGGGTTCCAACCCTAGAACCCCCCCCCCCCCCCCTCTTTGGATCCACCACTGTTCCTTGATAAGATAATTTATTTGGACCTTGTTAACCCATTAGATATAAATTATGTATTATATCATAGGAGTCTAATTAATAAAATATCTCATTTGTTTTCAAAATTATAATTAGTTTTCTGTATAAGAATATCAAACTTGGTGAATACATTTGTATTTTACATTTTTTTCATGCATATATAATTTGCTAATTAGATTCCTAAATTATATAACAGATATCAAGTTAAAGAGTACAGTTGTAACACATTATATAAATATACCTTAGAATAGATACAGTTTATGTCTGAGGCACTGTTTTGTACTTCAGATAATTTTCAATCATGTTTTCCAATTATAACAATTTGCTGGTTATGTCTAATTAGAACTCAAAAATAATTAATTGTTCTTACCACAATTTGGACCTTGGTGACAGAATTCTGCCTGGGCCGTCACTTGGAATTGAGAATCCATGGTAAATCCAAAAACCAGAGAAATATCACATGTTATTATTATCCTGTGCAACTCATCATAACTGAGGGGGGTTAGTCAAAAAGATGAATCTTCATTGGGGCACCCAATGGGGGGATTTTGATATAAACATTAATTAGTTCCACAGTTTATCTGATTATGTAAAACATTCCAAGACTGATAAGGACCTGCTTTTATCATGATGTATGTTATTTTTATAAAAGTTAGGTTATTTATAATTTTGTTTACATTTCTAAACCCCATTAACCAAAGCCTAGGGATAAAAAGTATTATCATTTTTCATTTTGTATTTATGAGGTTTTTGTGACCTTGTTCTGGTAAAGAATGCTTGCCTTTAAGACTAAGGATTAAGTATTTCTTTTATTTATTATGGGCAATTTACATTTTTTCATTAGACCTACAAGCAGTCTAAAAATAAAAAAAAACTTATTTATTGTTACTGTTTACATCTGAGGTGGAAGTGACCATGTCCCATTTTACTTAACAATAGCCTTAAAGTGAACAACTCCTTTTTGTACAGTCCAATTTATCATTTTTTATACATGAGGTTATTGTGACCATGATCTATTTTACTTTTTTTGAAGTCAAGTAAGGATTAGTGTTTAGATGATGAACTTTCTTTTTAAGTTTTTGTAAATCCAAATTAGTCATTTTGTATACAGGTTTCTTTGACCATGTTCTATTTTATTTTTTAAAGTCAAGTTATGATAGCCTTTAGATGAAGAACTTTCCTTTATATAAGTTTTTCTAAATCCAAATTTATCATTTTGTATACATGTAGTTTTTGGACATACCTATTATTTCTAGGTGGTTTAATTGACCTTTGGTCAGAAATGAAGGCTTCCAAATGAGAACAATTTTCTTCTTCTTTAAATACAATTGACAATACAGAAATTTGGTAGTTACAGTACACAAGGGCGGGCTTATCAGTAGATAGTGGAAAGGTGTATATCCCTAACCCAGAATTAAACATATATCAACAGAAAAAGGGCTTTTATTGCTATTTTTCATCTTGAAAACACAATTGAAATGAGAGACAATATATTTATGTTTTTGTTAAGATTGAGGCTTGATGATATGTATCAGCATAATTTATATTGGAATTGAAATTGTTTTTAAGTGGGAGGTGACTAAGCTAATGTGCATTTGTTTATCTTAACAGAAGTCAGAATATGCTTTAAAAAATTATGGTTTACTTTCAGATCTCAATTCATATCTGATTTAGTTGATTCATGTATCAACCTATCTCCTTGAGGTATTTATAATTGGAAAAGAGAAAATAGAATGATTTACTGTTAAAGCATGTTGTTGAAATTTCTGCTTTTTTTTTTAAATTGCAGCAATACTTATGATAAGAAATGGTTACAGCATTTTTTGTAAAGCTTTCTTATTATTATCATTGAGTTCATGTTAATGCAGCTGGTATAACGTTAACAATGAAACATTAACCTGTTGAATATCTCAACAATACACCAGGAGTATGACTTCACCAATACCATACATTCACAACATGTACAATACCTATAAAGTTCAGGATTATGACCTCATTGATACCTTACAATCACAATATGAGGTTTTCCTATTGTATACCTCTTCAATTTACCTATAAAGTTCAGGATTATTACCTCATCAATACCTTACATTTATAACATGAGATTTACCTATTAGATAAATCTTCAATTTACCTATAAAATTCAGGATTATGACCTCATAGATTTAATGGAAGGTGTACCTGTTGGATACATCTTCAATATACCTACAAAAGAGGGACGAAAGATACCAAAGGGACAGTCAAACTCATAAATCTAAAACAAACTGACAACGCCATGGCTAAAAATGAAAAAGACAAACAGAAAAACAATAGTACACATGACACAACATAGAAAACTAAAGAATAAACAACACGAACCCCGTCAAAAACTAGGGGTGATCTCAGGTGCTCCTGAAGGGTAAGCTGATCCTGCTCCACATGCGGCACCCGTCGTGTTGCTTATGTTATTACAAATCCGGTAAATAGTCTAATTCGGTAGGTCAAATTCATGAAAGGGAAGGGGATTGTAGTTACGAGGTAAAGAACATATCCGATATCATTTGTGAAACGGTTATTCCATAACGGTCAACCAACTCGTGATGGCGTCCGTAAAATTTACGAAGGGATGATTTCAACTTCACCATTTGGAACTCTTGATTTAATAGCTTCCTTGTGAGCATAAAGTTTAGGATTATGACCTCATCGATACCTTACATTCACAACATGAGATTTACCTATTAGAAACCTCTTCAATATACCTATAAAATTCAGGATTATGACCTCATGCAATGGGAGGTGTACCTGTTGGATACCTCTTCAATATACCTATAAAGTTAAGGATTATGACCTCATGCAATGGGAGGTGTACCTGTTGGATACCTCTTCAATAAACCTATGAAATTCAGGATTATGACCTCATTGATACCTTACATTCACAACAGGGGAGTTTGTTTGTCACCTCAACAGATAACTGGATTATGTCATGATGTTACATCATCCACAGCTGTTTAATGGAATTCTACACAAGATAGATACCTGGCAGATATACAACTCTCTTACATATGCACTGTTTACATTACAGTGAAAGTGCACAAATTATTTAAAATATTTCTGTTTATAAATAATTTTAAGATAAAAGTTGTAATGCGATATTGTATTATAATTTTTAAAAGATAATATCTGTACAGGGATGGCACAATTGGTTTATAAATATTTGAATACTTAATTTAATTTTTTCAAATTTGTAAACTCTTTAAACATAATAGAATGGCAGACTTTTATCCCATAAGCCTCAGTCACACCTTACCGGATAGCTTGAACGGACACCTAATGGATAACTTTTTTCAATCCGTTCATGTCCATTAGACGTCCATTCTTATCCCTTAGACGTCCATCCATATCCATTGCATGTCCATTAAGCGTACGTTTTTTTATCTGTCGACGTCCGTTCTATCTGGTGGAAAATTCAAAACTTTAAACGGATGTCCAACGATAAAAGGTCCATTTTGTACGGTACTCGTCTGTTTCGTTTCCGTTTTGTATCCGTTACGTGTCCGTTATACATCCGTTAGAGGTCTGGAAGATAAATCACCAACGGACTTCAACCAGACGTTTAACGGATAAAACGGATGTTGAACGGATGAGAAACGGACTCCTACCGGACGTATAACCGATAAAACGGATGATGAAGCGATCTGAAACGGATAAATGTCAATTGAAAATTTGGCATCAGAAATGCAAATTATAGGTATGTCAGATTTCTTAAGGTTCATGAATTCTTGTTATTCATAATTGATCTTAGAGTATAGGCATGTCTTCACAATCAACAGCTCTTATTCAGGCCAGACACTGCCATTTGGCGGAATTTTGAAGACCAAATCAAAACCAGTTACACAGAAACATTTTGAATATTTATGCAATTTACATGTATTATTATTGTTGCCTTTGATTTTTTTCGTATATCTTGTTCATATGTTTTATCTGGTACGCTTCCGTTAGGTGTCCGTTTTTATGCAGTATTCGTCCGTTGGATGTACGTTTGACATCCGTTCTGTCCGGTACGCTTCCGTTTCTGTGTCCTTTATGCATCTGTTACACATCCGTTTTATTCGTTCAGAACATCAACGGACGCCCAACGGATAACAATTTTGTCAACGGACAACTTTTATTTTAATCGGTTAGGCGTCAGTTCGTGCTATCTGGAAAGGTGTGACGGAGGCTGAAGGAAACCCTATCCCAAGAATCACTACCTTTTCATTTTGCTATTTAGATTTCTGCAACTAGTACTGTACTAAAGGATAAATGCCTAAGCTTTTGTTCTCTTTATCGTTATTACTTTTTTATTTGTTTTTTGTACAGCCAAATTATTCATTGGTTTTTCAAGAACTTTACATTTCCTATTGAATGAACTCCTTAGAGAACAATATATCTGTAAAAATAATTCAATGGGACAGTACCTTTTTTGATTCTGCTAGAGTAAAAAATCTCTAAATTTAGATCATTTTCAAGAGATACATATACACACAAAATAATTTTGAAATTAAAAAATAAAATCCCCAAATCTAAAAGGTTTTTTTTTGTGGAATACCATGTAAAGCAGTGTCTTTTAGTTTTGATCATAAGACCAACACATTGACTCTATTGATAAAGTATTTACAACTGTTGTAATTAATTATATGATCAGCGCTGCATGATAAATGATGAGCCTCTGATAGACATAACAAATAAAAAACTTATTTCAAATTATCTTAGCCATGTGTAAAATGAAACTAGAATTGTTGATAGACGTCCAAGATTCCGAATAAAAGGTTTTTAATCATCTAAACCATTATACTCATACATCAAAGATTTACTGTATTTTGTAAGTGATTCTATAAACTGAACAGACATGTGCTAAAATCTGAACTCTTTTTGCAATTTATGGTCAAGATGACCTAAGGGAGATAACTCAAGACAACACAATGTTTTATCTCGTGGAAATTGAATTCATTTGTTTAACATTGAGAATAGAAATGGGGAATGTGTCAGAGACAAAAACATGACCAAAGAGCAGAAAACAACCGAAGGCAACCAATGCATCTTCAACACAGCGGAAAAAATCTGCATCCAGACCCTGGCTGCAGCTGGCCCCTAAACAAAAATGTGTACTAGTGATACTGAACGTCATACTAAACTCAGAAATATATTAATGAACTAAAATTCAAATGATACAAAACTAACAACCTGACTTAAGACAGGTGCAAAAAAATAGGTTAATTTACATACAGGTAACTGTGAAGCTGTAACTTTTCTCTTTGAAATACGAGTCTGAAATGATGAACTTCCGACAGGAAAGAATCATTAATCAGCTGTTTACAATTACTTTTGTAATGCAAAAAACTTGGCAAAATAAAGTGATAAAGTGATTATTGCTACCACTATGATAAGTGTGATATTGAATGTACTGTAACCAGAAACTGATTCTATAACAAAACCTCAATCAGTTATGGTAATTATCACTCAAGAATTTTCAAAATTCAAAATATAAGGCTGCTAATATTTTAAGTTATAAAATATTTTTTTAGAAGCTTGTTTATTAGACAAAGAGTTTCCGTATGATGTGACTATCAAAATATCTTGTAAATATCATACCCTGAGTAAGTCTGGTAGGTTCAGAGGCAAGATGCTGATCTATAAAGCAGAGTTTAGCCAATGGAGTCAATGTCACCACTCCATGTATATTGTCTATATAGCAATGGTCATCTTCGACACCCGTCCCCTGTATAATAAGGTCAGGTAGAACTTCAGCATCAACTGTACCTATATCTGTTCTACCTGGAAGAAAACAAACACATGAGAATGCAATTCTTAGACCATTTTGCCTGCTGTCATAAACCCTAGGTTTAAACGGAACAGTAATCCTGATTCATCCTTATTGTTCTCTCTAGTGCTCCTAAGCCTTTGGATGAAAAAGAAAATAAATCACTGTAATTGGGTTATAGGAATGTGTTCTATTACCCTGCACTTCGCCACTTGCTTAATACTATCAACTTTTCACTTGGGAAATATTAAAAAAAATAAAATTGAAAGTTCCTGTATGAAGTTATTAATATAACTGTTGTTTTCCTATCCTACTGTAGGTCGATCTTGTTAGATCTTGTCAAACTTTTTTTTTATAAAAGAGTAATTGCATTAGTATTGATGAACTTTATACTTTTGTAAAATATAAATAGTACTCCTGAGCTCATGTAATATGAAAATCTACTCAGGAAAATATTTATCAATAACCCTCTAATTATTATTTTTTCCTCCTCAATCTTATTAAAATTAAAGGATGTTATCTTAAATAATAAGATTGTTTTCTCCTTTACTGTTAAACTGAGATTGCGACTGTTGCTAATTTAACCTGTCTTATGATTGGATGATGTTTTCTTACCATTATGTAGTGGTATAATAGTGACCGCTGTTGACAGTCGACCACTACCTAGACTGACCAAGTGTGGTTTATCAGCATGTACTTTAACTGTACTGTCAGGGTCACTCAGTCTTACATCTTCTTGTCTACACTGAAACAGAAACTTTGAAACATCAGTAAAGTTTTAACTTTGACCTCCTCTGATTTTAAAAAGCTATACCTCTCATTAAGACATGACCATCAATTACAAGTCCACTGAGGTGGTGATTTCTGATATTTGAAAAATGTTGATAACTGGATCCTCAACCATCCAATAGTCATGATTGATACAGTCATAGTTAGTATATTAAGATTATCTATCAATTTATAACAATGTGGTATTAAACATTTTAACGAAAATAGTGTTGTTTGTAAGTTAAATGGTAATACCCTTTGGCAACTCCCAAGATGAGGATCAGCAATAAAATAACTGCTCTTTTTATATATCATTAATTCCCTGTATAACTTGGGCATATCTCTGATGCACAACCATTTCATACCCAATTTCCCTGTGTAATTTGCTCAGATGAAAGATGGGTGTATCAGTACAACTTTTTTATGTATGAATAAATTGGTATTTTCTATTTTCATTAATAAGATAATTAAATCAATAATTGATAGCCAGACTGGTAAAACTGTTATCTAGGTTTTTCTAAGGGTTCCTGAAAATGTATGATAAGTAGGGTACGATGTGTGCCAACTGTTCAGTACATCAATAAATATATGATTAATGTTATAATTAACATGGAAACCCTTTTTACAGCTGGTTTCAATTTTTATGAAGCAATAAATCATTTCTTTTTTTATAAGATAAACTGTTTATGAATTATGTAAACTTTGTCTATACAATAAACATCCTACGAGAGTTTCTCTATAATGTTATATAAACACAGGAAAGTCCAAGAGCAATAACTCTTGTGTTTTTATACCTTACATTCTAAAATTATGTTTATATTACAAATTGATTATATACATACATGACATACTTAATTAGTCAAAATCTGTTTCTATACTTCATAAGATGTGAATGTAAGCATACCAGGAGATGTAAGATAATTAAACATAAAAAAGAAGATATGGTATAATTGCCAATGAGACAACTCTCCACAAAAGACCAAATGACAAAGAAATTAACAACTAAAGGTCACTATACGGCCTTCAACAATGAGCAAAGCCCATTTGGCATAGTCAGCTAAAAGGTCCAAGAATGACAAATGTAAAACAATTCAAATGAGAAAACTTTTATGTACAAAAAAAAAATGAAAAACAAATATGTAACACATCAACAAAGGATAACCACTGAATTACACGCTCCTGGCTTGGGACAGGCACATACATACAGAATGTGGCAAGGTTAAACATGTTAGCGGGATCCCAACCCTCCCCTACTACCTGGGACATCTATGATAACTTACAGGATTAAATATTTAATAAACAGACTCTCCTCCCCCTTTTCCTTCCATTGCATTTCCATAATCCACACATCAGAATATACATACTTTATCCATTAGTTACAGTTTTTCTATAAAAGCATGCAACACAAAACTTTGATCGACTTGTTTGTTATATTTGCTTGGATGTTTGCAAACAATAGGTAGGTGAAGTTTCAGTCTGTTTTATATATACTGGGATTTGGTTTGACAATAAAAATTGACATGAAATGAAGTTAAATGTTTATTGTCCAATGAAATTCCAGTATATAGTAAACAAACTGAAACAGACTCACTACCTGTTGTTTACAAACATCGAAACAAACATAGAAAGCAAGTTGATCAAATGTTGGCTTTGCATGCTTTTGTAGAAGAGCTGTAACCAATTAAAACAATCTATATAGACATTGTATAGTAGATAATTATCATTAAACAGTAAATTCTTCCTTCTAATTTGGCATATACTTTTTAAACAAGTTAACCTGTGTACCAAGTCTCCAGTTGCAGGACAACAACTTTATGATCTACTACATTATGTCTACACAGACTAAGTTAAAAAGAACTAATTCACAACTTGACAAGGTAATCCCTATATGTTTACACAAAACTTTGTTTCTGGGGTATAATAAGCCTGAACTATGTTCCCATCATATCAACCAATATTTGAGTTCTGTCCCCTTACTCACATTAGGAAATCCATTATAATATCTTGGTAGGTTGCCTAGACTCATCATAGTTGATGTCTTAGGTCCATGAATATCCTCACTAGATATCTTAATCCCATTTCATATCCTCACAAAGCATCTTAAGGTCCATGTTACAACTTCATATGGTATCTGAGGTCCATATTACAATGTCACTTTTCCTTGTTGTTAAAACACTCACTGAAAATATAAACATACACATATACAGTCCAAGTTATCAAATCTTCATCACAGTGGCATTCAATATTAGTATTAATGTATTCAAATTACATAACCGTTTAACTATAGCTTAAACATCCCCATGCAAGAGTAAGAAAGAACCTTTCTTTTGAAGCTTATAATATATCACAATGCATAAAACATATTATCCGTACCACACATCCTAGACTTGACTACACTCAACTACCTCTGAATATACAATGTACGAGTAGAAACAAGTTAGTATCCTTCTATTGGTATGTCAATAACTATAATAATCTGCATATATCACTTTCAATAAGTATTCCAAGACTCCAATATAATTAAAAGGTATCAGTCTTGAGTGAACTTTTAATTTTGCATAAAATAATGTTAATATAACGAGCATGATGAACAATCATGACATCGACCAACATTAACTGCTGTAGTCAAATTTAAAAGTTTTCCTGTGTTCAATTAAATAGTAATTTCTACAACGAATATTAACAATGATGTTTACTTATGCAGCATGCACATTTCACTGCAAATCACTACAATGGTATTATCATAAAACCTTGGTTTATATGAAAGGTCGTTTTGTCACTGCTATTAATTTCCAATCTTCTAGACTCAGATTACATGTAACGTGTAAATCTCTTGTATAGATCTCCCACCTAACGTTAGAAATGAAACTGCACTAATAATTTCCAAACAGTCGAATGCTATAATAGTTCACCTGACTTTAAATGAAACTGCACTAATAATTTCTTAACAGTCGATTGCTATAATAGTCCACCTGACTTTAAAAATGAAACTGCACTAATAATTTCCCATCAGTCCATATGTTTACTAATAAAGCCATCAGCTGATTAACCATGTTAACACTACCACTTTCAAAACAATAGCTCTATCAATACACAATAATAGATAATTAGTTTACTATGCTGATCACAGCCAGTCTTTGTAGATAAATCATATTTTAACAGGCCAGCAAGTCAAACATTTAGGTATTGATTTGTCATCTGTGATACAAGTAGCCATGGTCGTGTTTTTAGATAAGCATTTGCAGAATATCTAAAGGAAAGTTAAGACTTGTCAGTGCATTGTAATTAAAACAAACATGCAATAAATGTTTCCCAGTTTTAGTAAAAAAATTAGATGTGGTCTGATTGCCAATGAGACAATTCTATGTCAGATCAAATGATGTAGAAGTGAATAACTATATGTCACTGTAACACCTTCAATAATGAGCAAAATCCCTACCACAAAGTAAGTCAAAAATGGCCCAGAAATCACAAATCTAATGAGAATCACACTGATTGATTGATACCTCCAGTTACACATGTTTCATGCCTAATCAGGATAACAAAGTGAATTGTTCAGGATTAGGTGTAGTACTCTTTACCATCTAAAATTGTAGATTATCAGAATTAATACATGAGGTCTAAATAATCGATGAAATATGCAATCTCTAGACAGGAATGAGATTCATTTGCTATATGAACTTCATCAAAAACTTCATTATGAAAACTATGTGAGTTATCGTTACAAATACAGAATAAATTGTGTTTGATTTATTTCTTTTTTTTAAGTGAGCAATATAAGGGGAGGTAGAAAATCTATTAAGAAACCAGGTTTTTTATTCTGAACAAATCTCCTCTACAAAATGATCATCTGAGTGGCACTGGAATCAAAACAAACACAAAGTTGTAGGGCATTAAAAAAAATGTTTTAATCATTTCAAAAATTAAAAAACTTTACATACATTGACATATGAGGGGAGATAACATAGATTTTTTTTAGGAATAAGCTGTCAATGTACTAGTTTCGTTATGTAGCCAGTAAACCAATTTAGTGAGTTGGCTTTTCTTTTCATTTTCTGAAGCATGTGACTTTTGTGCAGCATTCTTAATCTCTTTTTTGTCTAAAACTGTTTTAATTAAAATACCACCAACGACAAAATTAATCAAAAGATACTATAAAACGCCTGGATTTATGTGTTTAATTTGTAAAACTTAATCATTAAACTTCTCAATTATACAGAATTTAATACAAAAACTTGTGAGAGTTAACAAGAAAAGCATGAACTAAAGTTTTCTATGGATGAAATCAAAAGCAAATATTTTATCAGTTCTACTGCATTTGAATCTCAAAAGCAGATAAGAGTTGTCTGTTTAATCTGTTGAAGTGAATAGGTACACATTTTGAAAAGAGGATATAGTTATTTTAGAAAGACAGAAATGTTAACAAGTTTTCTAATTATATTGTTACAATTTCAATCAAACCAGTTTTGCAGTTTCTCTTTGTTTTAGAAAAATGAACTTTATTTGCACTGAATAATAGAATTATAACAAGTTTTAGATTATAGAGCAATAGTTGTGGTAGTGACAAAATATGGAGACAAAAATTCCATTCAGATGGAAAAAAATAAGTATCTGCTATGGAAGCAAAACAAGAAATACACATGGAAATATCTCACAGTTACAAGACCAATTTAGTACAATAATTTTCTAAATTGTTCTATTATATAAAATACAAAGAGAGGCAAAAGATGCCAGAGAGACAATCAAACTCATAGATTGAAAACAAACTGACAACGCCATGGCTAAAAATGAAAAAGACATACAGACAAATAATAGTACAGAAGACACAACATAGAAAACTAAAGACTAAGCAACAAGGACCTCACCAAAAACTGTGATCTCTGAAAGTACTAGCTAAGAATCGTTTGATGACATAGTGACAACAACATGTTAGAAAAGAACTCACAAACAGTTAGTATATATCATGAAGCAAACAAAAACTTATAGTTCATATTGTAACCCCTGCAATTACTGTTTGTGCTGACATGAATTATCATTGATATGGTCATATTAATAAAAATTAACTGTTTACAAAATTTAGAATTTTTGAAAAACTAAGGCTTTTCTACCTCAGGCATAGATTACCTTAGCTGGATGTGGCAAAACTTATAGGAGTTTTGGTCCTCAATGCTCTTCAACCTCGTACTTTATTTGGCCTTTTTAATTTTTTTGGATTCGAGCATAACTGATGAGTCTATTGTAGACAAAATGCGCGTCTGGCGTATATATGGTATCTATGATGAGTTTATTTACAACCTAATGATTCAGCTTTTTTGTGAAATAAAATTGGTTTTATTTGAATTATTATTAGGAAGGTTTTAATAAAGTTTCAAGTTTCACTTAAAAGTGCAATATAAATGAAAATAAACAATGATTTAATTGAGAGTTATTTAGGGTGTATAATGTTACTTTGTAGAAAACATCATAAAGCAGACAAAGAATATCAAGGGTCATCAACATCTGATTTAATCAAAAAACCGCCTGGGAAAATCAGAAAATTTAACTACTTAATTTTGATTGATGCATGTAGTAGTATAACAACTACTTTAACTGTATACCAAGTACTGAAAGTCTCTTTAACATAAGTTAGAGATTCAGAGCTTGAGTGGGGAACCTACCTCCCAGATCAAATGATTTTTTTTTTTTTTAAATACTAAAAAAAGCTACACACAAAATGTAAAAATAAATCTCTGTATTCTGATAAAAGTCGATCCCTTCACTTCATAATATGATTTTTTTTGCCTCATGCTAGTGTGAGCAAATCTTTTAAACCCTATTATGTTTACTTCTGTATCAACAAATTTCCTGAATTCATTTAAATAGTTAAACTTGCAGAATGAGTGCCAACTAAATAGGCAAAAGTATTTATTCAGAATCTGGCATACAATGCAACTGAAGAAAACATTTCTTTTCTTTCGTTTCTTAAATGTTAATCAACAATCTTTAAAATAAATAAAAACACCCAACTAAAATTGTAAATCCTTAGAGATAGTGTTTTTTTCTTGAAACAACCTCAATTAATATAAATTGAATAAGATATTTGATAAAAATGACATATAACAGGTTATTATTTAAACTTGAAATTATTTTTAATTAAGGAATTTGCATAGTTTCTTGTGTTTAAATTTTTTGATAAATTCTGTTTATTTGGTATTATAATCTTTTAAGTGGTTAATAACATTTTCCATACAATGTATTTTGGTAAGATAGTGTTGTGCGCAACACAGTACATTCTATTAAAAAATTTATTATTTTTCTTGTAATAGAAAGTGTTGTGCGCAGCACAGAACATTTCAGTACAGAATAAACATGGAATTTATTAAAAAATTCAATATAAAGAAATCAAGCAAATTCCATAATTAAAAATAATTCCAAGTTTAAATAATAGCCTGTTATATATAAAATACCTCAGGTTTTTAACATAGTGCATACATCCATATAAACTTCTTTTATGAACAATGTAAATACAATTAATAAGAAATAACTGCATACATGTATCATAAATAATTCTATATTTAGACTGAATGAAGTATGGTGACAATTCAATATTCAACAAAAGTCACGAACTCTTGTAATCCTAAATATTTGTGAAGAGCTTCCTAATAACTTAACATTCCAATATTTATTTCACAGACATTTTTAGTTTCAAGTTTTCCACTTCTTTAATACCATGTTTACTTTGCATGGCTTTTTAGTATAATATCATATTGCAGAAATGAAGTATTGGACTTAGGTAAAGGGACTAAGGAAATTTACTAATGGGCAGGAATTTCAACAAAATTGTTCTAAAACTTTTATCAATAAAGCACAAGGGCAACAACTACCACAACTGTCGATTTAAACTGGAATTCTATATGTATATTTTTTATTTAATAAAAAAACATGGGTTCCCTTTTTATCAATAGTTACAAAATATCAAAATGTAAAATAAATATTTTCAAATGAATATTTTTGTCCAGTAAAGAGTTCAAAACTTTCACTTACCATGCCAAATATTCAAACTAAGTTTTAAATCCTTCTCAACACAGATTCCTTATCCCACTGCTGATAACACATTCCATAAAACACTCAATTCACCCAGGACAAAACTTCAAAAATATGTCACATAATTTCTCATAAAATCAATACTTCTGACAACTCTGCTTAAATTTTCTTTTTAATCATCAATAGATTTATATTTAAAAGATCCAACAAGTGTTAGTTATTCCATAACATAAAATGTTGTTCTATCATTGACCAGTCAAATCACAATAAATGTCCCTGACAATGTGGTCAAGTAACTGGTCAATTACAATACACATCCCTGACAATCAGTGGTCAAGTACTATTAATTACTGTTAATTAGCATGTGTTGATAAGGTAGGTTTATCATACATCTGTTCTGTCAGAGAGAGGTACTGTATGTCTAATTACTTTTATCAAAAGGAGGCTGGGATAGGGAGGATTTAATCTACCTGATTGTGTCAGTGAAGAAAGGATTATTACACCTTTTATCAAATTGAGGCTTCATTGGAGGGAATACTTAGTGGAGGTTCTCTTTAAGAATGATACATCCAGTATGCTTATTATTCATAAATCTAGTAGACTTTTATGATATATATCATATTGAGGCTTTATTGGAGATAACACTTAACGAAGGTTCTTTTAATATATGAAAGGTACATGCAGTATGCTTATTCATACACAAATGCATATCTAATAGACTTTCATCAATTTCAGACTAAGGTTGATAGGAACAATTTATCTTCAGGGAGTAACAGAAATTAAAGAATATCTATTCAACTGTAGGCTTGTTATCATTATAAAGCCGCCTTTTTATTTGTATTGCTGAAAACTGCATGCCTTATTACGCATAGTATCTCACAATCATCAGACTATTTTTCTTTAATGAGGATTCTTTAGAGTGGGTATTTTGTAACAAAGTGAAAAAGTTAGTCCTGAAAGGTTATGTCTCTTGAAAAGTTAACAATTAAGTTGACCTTGATGTCAAAGGTTCAAGGTCATGTACAATGGTATCCTTAACTTTACCACAAAACAAACAAGAATTTAGGGAAATCAAACTTTCATTTTCCTTCGACAAAAAATAGGGTATACATTTCATAGGGGACAGGCACTTTAATATTTGGCTATTCTTTAGATATGAGGTGTTGCAGATCACATAGAAACCAAGTGAACCACAAATTAGGTTGTTCCCAAAATTACAAACAAATGTTTCAAACAGTTTAAATGCAGACTTTGGCAAAACCAAGAAATCAAATACATATATCCATGAGAATGTAAGTTTTCCTCAATCCACAAAAGTTCTTACAAACGAACACTAGACATCATTGAGATTGGACCTATCTCTGTGGGCCCATTGTTATAACATGTAGCCAAAATTTGTATTTTTACCCTAGGACATGGGTTTGTCAACTGAAACCCAAAAATGTTGACCTTTACATTTGACCTAGGAAGTTGTAATTACATTATGACACAGCCTCTGGTGTTGGGTAATATACATGGCAAGTATAAAGTATGAAATTATAAAGGTTCTCTAGATATAGAACTGACACAATGTGTAACTGGTAGACAGACAGATTGACTGACAGACAGATGGAAGGACAGACTGATCACTATAGGACAACAGCCATTTAAAGGGGCACTAATAACAAAATCCACAAAAAATAGTTTTCCCTTCTACAGAGATAAAAGTGAATTGGACCAAAAATCTCCAACAATAATATTGATATTTACAGTTATAATACCTGATTATTTAACCAAACATTCACATAGACTATAAATTAATTTACATACTATGATAAAGCCTCTTCCCAGGTGTTTACTTTGATGTCTTATAATATCTAATTAAAGATTACCTGAAGTGTTATATAAGTAAAACTTCAAAAGATTTGTATAAAACATGGAGAAAGGTTGGGTCATGTGTTGTGGGAATTGTGAAGAATGTCTGGAACAGTATGAAAAGAGGTGAAGTGGTCCGATGGGAATAAAATGTCTGCCAGTGTCTGAATATCAAGATATAATAACATTAATATTGTACTAGTAGTGAAATAACTACCTCTCATATTTACTTATAGGTCTAATGGGAATCTGATTGAAATTAATTGATATATGTAAGATCTGATCTATATTGTAATATTTTGATACAGATATATGAAAGTGACATTAAAAATCAATCTCAAGAAGAAGAAAAAAAGGAAATCTTCTTATGTAAATCTGGATGCCCTTAAGGATGTTAGCTTTTCTGTTTTTAAATAACAAGCTTTTTTAAAGTCAGGTATACATGTTGATAGTATATGAATAAAGGCAACTAAAAAAGGCAGCAAAAATAAAGGGTGCTTATTAACAAGAAATTAGCCATTCAAAATTTGGTGGGAAATAATTCCCTCCCTGACTAAAATGCCTTATACTCAGTCTGCACACAGGTAGAATTGCCATCTACTCAGTCTAATCACAGGCAACATTGCTTTTTGCTCAGTCTTAACACATGCAACATTGCTTTTTGCTCAGTCTGAACACAGCCAAAGTTGCCATCTTCTCAGTCTGAACACATGCAACATTGCTATCCACTCAGTTTGAACACAGGTTAAGTTGCCATCCACTAAGTCTGAACACAGGCAAAGTTGCCATCCACTCAGTCTGAACACAGGCAACAATGCTTTTTGCTAAGTCTGAAAACAGACAAAGTTGCCACCTCCTAAGTCTGAACACTACAACCTTGCTTTTTGCTCAGTCTGAACACAGGCAAAGTTGCCATCTACTCATTCTGAACACAGGCAACATTGCTTTTTGCTCAGTCTGAACACAGGCAAAGTTGCCATCTACCAAATCTGAACACTGAAAAATTCAAATCTACCTATCTGAAGACTGACAAAGTTACCATCTACTCAATCTATACATTGGCAAAGTTGCCATCTACTCAGTCTGAACACAGGCAAAGTTGCCATCTACCCAGTCTAAACATAGGCAAATTTACCATCTACTCAGTCTATACATTGGCAAAGTTGCCCTCTTCTCAAGTCTGAACACATGCAAAGTTGCCATCTACTCAGTCTGAACACATGCAAAGTTGCCATATACTCATTCTGAACACAGGCAAGTTGTAATCTACTCATTCTGAACACAGGCTAAGTTGCTATCTAAACATTCTCATCGCATGCACAGTTTCAATCTACTCATTCTTGACACAGGCAAGTTGCTATCTACTCATTCTTATTACAGGGAAAGTTGCTATATACTCATTCTGAACACAGACAAAGTTGCTGTCTACTCATTCTAATCACAGGCAAAGTTGACATCTACTCATTTTGAACACTGGCAAAGTTGCTATCTACTCATTCTGAACACAGACAAAGTTGCAGTCTACACATTCTAATCCCAGGCAATGTTGCTATCTACTCAGTCTAAACATTCGCAAAGTTGCTATCTACTCATTCTAAACACTGGTAAAGTTGCTGTCTACTCATTCAAAACAGACAAAGTTGCAGTCTACACATTCTAAACACTGGCAAAGTTCTTATCTACTCAGTCTAAACACTGGCAAAGTTGCTATCTACACATTCTAAACACTGGCAAAGTTGCTATCTACTCAGTCTAAACACTGGCAAAGTTGCTATCTACTCATTCTGAACACAGACAAAGTTGCTCCTCATTCTAAACAGACAAAGTTGCAGTCTACACATTCTAAACACTGGCAAAGTTCTTATCTACTCAGTCTAAACACTGGCAAAGTTGCTATCTACACATTCTAAACACTGGCAAAGCTGCTATCTACTCATTCTAAACACTGGCAAAGTTGCTATCTACTCATTCTGAACACAGACAAAGTTGAAGTCTACACATTCTAAACACTGGCAAAGTTGCTATCTACACATTCTAAACACTGGCAAAGTTGCTATCTACTCATTCTAAACACTGGCAAAGTTGCTATCTACTCATTCTGAACACAGACAAAGTTGAAGTCTACACATTCTAAACACTGGCAAAGTTGATGTCTACTCAGTCTAAACACTGGCAAAGTTGCTATCTACTCATTCTAAACACCTGCAAAGTTGACATCTACTCATTCTGAACACTGGCAAAGTTGCAATCTACACATTCTAAACACTGGCAAAGTTGCTATCTTTGCAGTATAAACACTGAAAAAGTTGCCATTTACTCAGTTTGAACACTGGCTTATGGAGCCTGAACACAATCAAAGTTGCTATCCATTCAGTCAAAATTTTGATCATATGAAAAAAGCATCTACTTTTAGAAGATTAAAGTACATTTACTCTTTTAAATATATTATAAAACCTCCCTTTCTTTTAACAAACTTGATTCAACATTTCAAAGCTCACAACTTTTATAAGTTCTGTGAGCTACTGTTTATATCTGTTAAATTAGATCTAGTGATTATAAACTCACCAGACATGAGGCAGTTACACTTATAGCTTCACTCATGTGGAACCAGTTTCCTTTTCATTCTACAAAGTCGTTCATCCATGACCAATTCATATCTAATTGATTCATTATACTATCTGAAAAATGATATAAAAATGAATGAATGGGAAGATTTTTATAAATGTAATAAAAATATTAACAGATGGTTTATCTGTACAGAATTTTTGGTTATTACGAAACATGTGAAGAAACTCAGTGAATCATAAACCAGCACTAATAGACTCTTATTAGATAAGTTGGAGTGCATGAACGTTTAATGTATGAACTACCACTGGGGTAAAGCTGATGACCGTAACTGCATTTACGGTCATCCCAAGATGTCGGATGAAAAATTAGGTCAGTATTTTTATTGTCTGTTAAGGTGTTTCTACATCATTTTCTTTACAAAGCATACTTTGATACGATGTAAATATATAAAAGATTCACACGGAAGTCATAAATCTCTACCGAAGAACGTGTATAAAACGGGAATTTGGATTTGAAAAATTCGCGAGGATGACCGTAAATCGTAATCGAGATGACCGTAACAGGATTAGCGATTCATAACAAGGCTGACCGTAATTGGTTAAAAGATGACCGTAAATTGATAAGGATGACCGTAATTTATAAAGAATGACTAAATTTAAAAGGATGACCGTCAATTGAAAGAAATATCCATATGTGTATGCATTGTTTTTGTTGAGTTTGTTGCAATAGGGGCTCGGTAAGTTCTTTTTAACTATTTGGCTTGTAGTTGGATGCTACATATGACGAACCATGTATTTGAAACACGTCTTATTTTTGTTTACCTTGAGGATAATGTTCTCTTAAAAAATTACACCTTTGTTAGGCCAATTTAGTCTTACTCAAATGATAGATGAACCTACTCATTTTACTGAATCGTCGTCATCATTGTTAGACCTTTTTATAATAAATGATGCTCACATAATAAATTACTGTGGAGTCGGGCCACCTTTAT
Source organism: Mytilus trossulus (assembly GCF_036588685.1). NCBI lineage: Eukaryota > Metazoa > Mollusca > Bivalvia > Mytilida > Mytilidae > Mytilus > Mytilus trossulus. The sequence goes on from NC_086378.1 coordinate 2,574,333, forward strand.
TAGACCAAATACGTTTTCACTGTCCTATAATTAGTCTTTTGAACTTTCCAAAATGTCGTCAAAAAAATTTTAAGCGGAAAATTTGGCTATATGATCGAGGAGACTATGACAGATATCGTAACATTTTATTTGAAAAAAAATGGGATTCCGTAATTGACTTAAATTACGTTGAACAACTTTCAACCGAAATAACAAAAACTATCATAGAAGCTGCTGAAAATTGTATTCCAAATAAAATAATAACTGATCGCAAAAATGAACCTCCATGGCTAACAAATGATGTTAAAAAAAAGATAAGGAAAAAAAATAGAATCCACAGAAAGGCTAAAAAATATAATAATCCATCGTGGTGGTCAAAATTTAAGAAAATACGAAATGAAGTTACTAGTTTAATAAGAAAATCGAAGGATGATTATAACAACAATTTAATTAAAAAAATCACGAAAAGTAACCCGTCCACTACTAACTGGTGGAAAACGGTCAAACTAATATCCGGATAAAAAACAAACGACGCAAGTGTACCCCAGTAATGGTTAATAACAACTTAATATTTGATGAAATCGAAAAGGCAAATGAATTTAATCGATTTTTTTCTTCCCAGTCAAAAATTGATGATTCAAGTGCTGTGTTACCTTAAGAACTTCATAATATTAGTGATGACATTAGTTATATAGAACTTACTGTTACTGAAGTTAAAGATATATTAAAAATTGTTAATCCCACAAAAGCTTCTGGCCCAGACCCCATAAGTCCCAAATTGTTAAAAGAAGCATCTTCTGTTTTAATTTATCCACTATGTAAACTATTTTTAAACTTATCGTTAAGTACGTCTACTTTTCCAGATCAATGGAAAAGAGCAAATGTTACCCCAGTTTATAAAATCAAAGAGCTGAAAGCTCTGAAGAAAAATGACGCCACTGTCTCTAATATTGGGATAGTTTTTATGCAAGTCTTGATTTTCACATACCGTAATTTGTTTAACAATGCAACATGTCTCGTAAGCATATAATTGATATTCGTATATGTGTGTGTGTGTGAAGTGAAGGTGCCAACTGGCTGGGTTTTTTTTTAAGACAAATGAATAGGTCAAGACTACCTGAATTGTACAAATAAATCCTGTGGAAAGGCTTCTATATTTCTCACTGGTACATAGGCTGAATCCGGTGTCATATGGTATTTTGAACCCCATGGTAAAATGACCCCGGGGTCAAAATACCGCTATGGTAAATTGAACCCCCCCTGTATGGAAAATTGAACCCCCCTGTTTTTTTCATTCTAGATGATTAATAAAACATTTAACATTATATAAAAGCTAATCAAATATTAAAAATCATTAATATAAAAAGGGGAGGTCAATTTTCAATGATTGGTTAAAAGAAAAATATTTGCTTGGTATAATCGCTCTGAAGTCTTAACCAACAAAATTTCATTCAAAAAACTTCTTAAAGCATTAAAACCAAACAATGTAGCTTGGACACTTTAATTCTTTGAAATTAAAAATATTTATATAGAATGGTAGACTTTTAAATTTTAATTCTCCATGGTAAAAAAGGGGGAGGGGATCAAATTACCATGGCTCAGTTAATCTAAAAAGTAAAATTTTCAAAACATCTTTTCAAGCTAATAAAATAAATACATACTACTTATTGGAGTATAATAAATATCTAAAGGAGTTACAGTAGCAAGATATTTTAACATGAAAGGTCTTTAGATGTATAGTAGGGGGTTCAATATACCATGGTACAATAGCATGGCTAAGTAAAATTTTCAAAATATCTTTTCCAGCATGTTAAATACATAAAAACTACTTATTGGGGTATTAAAACTATAATAAGGAGTTAGAATAGCTTGGGTTTTTGAAATTCAAGGTCTATAGTAGGGGGTTCAATATACCATGGTAAGGGGGAGGGGTGAGGTCAAAATACCACAAAAATATTTTTTCTATAAAATATCTTCCAGCATGTTAAATGCATACAAACTACTTATTGAAGTATTTTTACTATGTTAAGGAGTTAGAATAGCTTGAATTTTTGAAAATCAAGGTCTATAGAAGGGGGTTCAATATACTGCAGGGGGGTCAAAATATCATGAAAATATTTTTTTCTTCAAAATATTTTTTCCAGGATGTTAAATGCATACATACTACTTATTGAAGTATTATTACTATGTTAAGGAGTTAGAATAGCTAGAATTTTTGAAATTTAAGGTCTATGGTAGGGGGTTCAATATACCGCAGGGGGGTCAAAATACCATGGAAATTATTTTTTTTCAAAACATTTTTTCTAGCATTTTAAATACATACAAACTACTTATTGAAGTATTATAACTATGTTAAGGAGTTAGAATTCAAAGAATTTTTGAAATTTAAAGTCTATGGTAGGGGGTTCAATATACAGCAGGGGGGTCAAAATACCATGGCTAAGTAAAATTTTCAAAATATCTTTTCCAGTATGTTAAATACATACAAACTACTTATTGAAGTATTATAACAATGTTAAGGAGTTAGAATTGCAAGAATTTTTGAAATTTAAAGTCTATGGTAGGGGGTTCAATATACCGCAGGGGGGTCAAAATACCATGGCTTAGTAAAATTTTCCAAATATCTTTTCCAGTATGTCAAATGCATACAAACTACTTGCAGGAATATCATAACTATGTTAAGGGAGTTTGAATAACTAGAATTTTTGTATGCATTTAACATCCTGAAAAAAATATTTTGAAAAAAATTAATTTCCATGGTATTTTGACCCCCCTGCGGTATATTGAACCCCTACTATAGACCTTAAATTAAAAAAATTCTAGCTATTCTAACTCCTTAACATAGTAATAATACTCCAACAAGTAGTTTATATGTATTTAAAATGCTGGAAAAGATATTAGGAAAAAAAATAATTTCCATGGTATTTTGACCCCCCCTGCGGTATACTGAACCCCCTACTATAGACCTTAAATTTCAAGAATTCTAGCTATTAAAACTCCTTAACATAGTTATAATATTCCTACAAGTAGTTTGTATGTATTTAACATACTGGAAAAGATATTTTGAAAATTTTACTTAGCCATGGTATTTTGACCCCCCTGCGGTATATTGAATCCCCTACTATAGACCTTAAATTTCAAAAATTCTAGCTATTCAAACTCCTTAACATAGTTATAATGTTCCTACAAGTAGTTTGTATGTATTTAACATACTGGAAAAGATATTTTGAAAATTTTACTTAGCCATGGTATTTTGACACCCCCTGCGGTATATTGAACCCCCTACCATAGACCTTCAATTTCAAAAATTCCTGCAATTCTTTCTCCTTAACATAGTAATAATACTCCAACAAGTAGTTTATATGTATTTAAAATGCTGGAAAAGATATTAGGAAAAAAAATAATTTCCATGGTATTTTGACCCCCCCTGCGGTATACTGAACCCCCTACTATAGACCTTAAATTTCAAGAATTCTAGCTATTAAAACTCCTTAACATAGTTATAATATTCCTACAAGTAGTTTGTATGTATTTAACATACTGGAAAAGATATTTTGAAAATTTTACTTAGCCATGGTATTTTGACCCCCCTGCGGTATATTGAATCCCCTACTATAGACCTTAAATTTCAAAAATTCTAGCTATTCAAACTCCTTAACATAGTTATAATGTTCCTACAAGTAGTTTGTATGTATTTAACATACTGGAAAAGATATTTTGAAAATTTTACTTAGCCATGGTATTTTGACACCCCCTGCGGTATATTGAACCCCCTACCATAGACCTTCAATTTCAAAAATTCCTGCAATTCTTTCTCCTTAACATAGTAATAATACTCCAATAAGTAGTTTGTATGCATTTAACATCCTGGAAAAAATGTTTTGAAAAAAAATAATTTCCATGGTATTTTGACCCCCCCTGCGGTATACTGAACCCCCTACTATAGACCTTAAATTTCAAAAATTCTAGCTATTCAAACTCCTTAACATAGTTATAATATTCCTACAAGTAGTTTGTATGTATTTAACATACTGGAAAAGATATTTTGAAAATTTTACTTAGCCATGGTATTTTGACCCCCCTGCGGTATATTGAATCCCCTACTATAGACCTTAAATTTCAAAAATTCTAGCTATTCAAACTCCTTAACATAGTTATAATGTTCCTACAAGTAGTTTGTATGTATTTAACATACTGGAAAAGATATTTTGAAAATTTTACTGAGCCATGGTATTTTGACCCCCCTGCGGTATATTTAACCCCCTACCATAGACTTTAAATTTCAAAAATTCTTGCAATTCTAACTCCTTAACATAGTTATATTACTTCAATAAGTAGTTTGTATGTATTTAAAATGCTAGAAAAAATGTTTTGAAAAAAAATAATTTCCATGGTATTTTGACCCCCCTGTGGTATATTGAACCCCCTACTATAGACCTTAAATTTCAAAAAGTCTAGCTATTCAAACTCCTTAACATAGTTATAATACTCCTACAAGTAGTTTGTATGTATTTAACATGCTGGAAAAGATATTTTGAAAATTTTTCTTTGCCATGGTATTTTGACCCCCCTGCAGTATATTGAACCCCCTACCATAGACCTTGAATTTCAAAAATTCAAGCTATTCAAACTCCTTAACATAGTTATAATATTCCTACAAGTAGTTTGTATGTATTTAACATACTGGAAAAGATATTTTGAAAATTTTACTTAGCCATGGTATTTTGACCCCCCTGCGGTATATTGAACCCCCTACCATAGACTTTAAATTTTAAAAATTCTTGCAATTCTGACTCCTTAACATAGTTATAATACTTCAATAAGTAGTTTGTATGTATTTAAAATGCTAGAAAAAATGTTTTGAAAAAAAATAATTTCCATGGTATTTTGACCCCCCTGTGGTATATTGAACCCCCTACTATAGACCTTAAATTTCAAAAAGTCTAGCTATTCAAACTCCTTAACATAGTTATAATACTCCTACAAGTAGTTTGTATGTATTTAACATGCTGGAAAAGATATTTTGAAAATTTTACTTTGCCATGGTATTTTGACCCCCCTGCGGTATATTGAACCCCCTACCATAGACCTTGAATTTCAAAAATTCAAGCTATTCTAACTCCTTAACATAGTAATAACACTCCAAATTGTAATTTGTATGTATTCAACATGCTGGAAAAGATATTTTGAAAATTTTACTTAGCCATGGTATTTTGACCCCCCTGCGGTATATTGAACCCCCTACTATAGACCTTAAATTTCAAAAATTCTAGCTATTCAAACTCCTTAACATAGTTATAATATTCCTACAAGTAGTTTGTATGTATTTAACATACTGGAAAAGATATTTTGAAAATTTTACTGAGCCATGGTATTTTGACCCCCCTGCGGTATATTGAACCCCCTACCATAGACTTTAAATTTTAAAAATTCTTGCAATTCTGACTCCTTAACATAGTTATAATACTTCAATAAGTAGTTTGTATGTATTTAAAATGCTAGAAAAAATGTTTTGAAAAAAAATAATTTCCATAGTATTTTGACCCCCCTGTGGTATATTGAACCCCCTACTATAGACCTTAAATTTCAAAAAGTCTAGCTATTCAAACTCCTTAACATAGTTATAATACTCCTACAAGTAGTTTGTATGTATTTAACATGCTGGAAAAGATATTTTGAAAATTTTTCTTTGCCATGGTATTTTGACCCCCCTGCAGTATATTGAACCCCCTACCATAGACCTTGAATTTCAAAAATTCAAGCTATTCTAACTCCTTAACATAGTAATAACACTCCAAATTGTAGTTTGTATGTATTTAACATACTGGAAAAGATATTTTGAAAATTTTACTTAGCCATGGTATTTTGACCCCCCTGCGGTATATTGAACCCCCTACTATAGACCTTAAATTTCAAAAATTCTAGCTATTCAAACTCCTTAACATAGTTATAATATTCCTACAAGTAGTTTGTATGTATTTAACATACTGGAAAAGATATTTTGAAAATTTTACTTAGCCATGGTATTTTGACCCCCTGCGGTATATTGAACCCCCTACCATAGACTTTAAATTTTAAAAATTCTTGCAATTCTGACTCCTTAACATAGTTATAATACTTCAGTAAGTAGTTTGTATGTATTTAAAATGCTAGAAAAAATGTTTTGAAAAAAAACAATTTCCATGGTATTTTGACCCCCCTGTGGTATATTGAACCCCCTACTATAGACCTTAAATTTCAAAAAGTCTAGCTATTCAAACTCCTTAACATAGTTATAATACTCCTACAAGTAGTTTGTATGTATTTAACATGCTGGAAAAGATATTTTGAAAATTTTACTTTGCCATGGTATTTTGACCCCCCTGAGGTATATTGAACCCCCTACCATAGACCTTGAATTTCAAAAATTCAAGCTATTCTAACTCCTTAACATAGTAATAACACTCCAAATTGTAATTTGTATGTATTCAACATGCTGGAAAAGATATTTTGAAAATTTTAATTAGCCATGGTAATTTGACCCCCCTGCGGTATATTGAACCCCCTACTATAGACCTTGAATTTCAAAAATCCAAGCTATTCTAACTCCTTCACATAGTTATAATACTCCAATAAGTAGTTTATATGTATTTGGCATACTGGAAAAGATATTTTGCAAAATTTTATATAGCCATGGTATTTTGACCCCCCTGCGGTATATTGAACCCCCTACTCATAACCTCTAATAAAAAAAAATAATAGCCAATAAATTGTAAATTAGATTATCTGCAATACTATTTCTTAAAAACAGGGGGGTTCAATATACCGCAGGGGGGTTCAAAATACCATATGTGAAAAATGACCCCGGGGTCAAAATACCATGTGGTATAATGACCCCGGGGTCATTTTACCGCATGGTATTTTGACCCCGGGTTCAATTTTTAGGGGGTTCAAAATACCATATGACACCGGGTCCATTCGCGCCCATTCACGTTTGCGCCAACTCATGTTCGCCCCCTTTCACTTTCACACCCTACATGTTCGCAACTAATCTTAATTGGTTTTGTGTTTAATAACTCTGTAAGCAAGTGTTTTCTTATAAGTATAATTGTTGTCATTGTCTCAAAATAAAGTGAGACAGCATTTTTTTTTTGTGTTGAATAAATCTTAATCATGTTTTGGATAGCGTATTGTTAAAGATAATAATAATCCTTTCTAAATAAAGTGGTATTTTGTCAATGTTTTATTTAGCGTTAATAACTCTTAATCATGTTTTGGTTAGTGTATTGCTATACTTTGTTTCATTGACCTCTTTCATAATGAAGTGAGATTCTGACTATTTTTTTTTCTGTGTGTTGAATAAATTTTATCATGTTTTGGTTATAATAGTGGATTGCTATATTTTGGTTCCTATATTTTATTGTTTCGTTGTTTCAGATCAAAGGGCTTAAAAACAATTATCTTTTGTGTTTTTCCTTTAAAATCTTCAATGTTTTACTCATACCAAGCTTTAAATACATTCAGTATTTACACCAAAGCAATTTAAAACAACAATCATGATTTTCCAATTATTCAACTTGAATTTGAATTAAACTTGGGCGCGAATGAGTAGAGTGCGAACGAACCTTGGGTGTGAACGTGCGAGGTGCGAAAGTGTATTGGGCGCAAACAGACCTGATACCACATAGTCTGAACCCCCTTCTCCCACAAAATATGAAGTAAATTAAAAACAAATTGTTCAGAGAACAATTGAAGTCTTTCCACTAGAAAAGATCTATTTTTATATTGAAATATGAAAAATCAGTTTAAAATGTTAGTTCCTATGGCTTTATGACGTCCTATTAACCTATGACCTTGACCTCAATTTCAAGGTCACAAACCATGGACCTTGAATTAAAATATCCCAGGTTTTTAATATGTTTGGTTAATGAGTACTACCACTTGACGCGTAATTTTAAATGTAAGATGGACAAAAACTCCCTTTTATTGTATGCGCAGCCTTTCAACCAAAATATACAAGTAAGGACATGTCGCAACTAATAATTTATGAAAAATTATTTGTCAAAATGTCATACAGTATTTGAAAAGAAGTGAAAATAAGCCAAAATCAAAATTTATAATATGACCTTGACCTTTGACATTGACCTCATTTTCATTTTTAGTACCAATGACCTCATGCAGACCTTAGGTCTCTATCAGTTATGGTTTACCAGTTAAAAATGCATATCGCTTGAATCAAATGAAAAAGGGGGAATAACTCTCATATGGAGTCCCAAAAGAGCTATGGTTCAAATGAATATCCTTATCCTAAATATGTAACGAGCAATTTGGTAAAATAAAATCTTTTACAGTTACGAAGGAGAGGTAGCCACAAGAAAAACAGTGTTTGGGGAGATAACTCTTACAACATAATGTATTTTGTTATAATTACATTTGATATATGTTTCATTATAATACTTTATTCTGATTGGCTAACTGCACATCACATGTTATTCCTCAAGCAATTGCATCACTCAATAAAACTTTTCATTCATGATAACACGTGGTCCCACAATAAAGTGCACAGATGAATTGAATAAAAAAGTTATAAAATTCGTGTTTTCATGATCCTAGCTAAAAAAAGTAATTATAAGTATTGAATGTTTCTTTTTGTAACCTCATAGGGTTGCAAAAGCATCAACCTCATAGGGTTGCAAAAGCGTTGACCGTGTGCACATTTTTAGAATGAAGCGCTTACGCTTACGCGCTTCATACAAAAAGTACTTCGGTCAACGCTTTTACACCTCAAGGAATTTACAAAAAAAAAAGCATTCAATACTTAAATGCAGTTGTAAATTTTTAAAGCAAAAAGAGTTAATACTAACTTTCACTTTTTTTGGATGTTCATGTACATTTTGTATGTATTTATTTTTCTCAACTACATGAATTTTTTGGTGTATTTTTAATGATATATGAGTAGTCCAAATAATTATTACGTCAAGGCTTTTTAAATTTTATTCTGGGACACCTTCCTATGACCACAAGGCTATGTTAATTTATTTCTGGGACGCCTTCTTAGGAAGCCTTCCTACGAACGTCTTAGGAAGGCGTCCCAGAAAAAAATAAAATAGCCTTGTCAGACGTCATTATTATTTGGACTAATACATGAGATATTGGATATTTTTATGCATTATTTAACCAGTTGAGTCTTTTACAGGATTGTTTGTTTAATACTGAAAAAAACCCACCTTAAATTTGCTAATTATTTGGCATGAAAGTTTGATTTATTGAAAGGGACTCATAGTTTTCCATTTAATTTTAATAATTGTCTAATGGTTAAAACAATAGCTTCGTTGTTTACTTTTATACACAACAACATATTCACTTTGGTTTCGTTGTTTACCTAATATTCACTATGTCCTTGGTAACAGTTATTAATTAATTGAATAGAAAATATTATAATAAATATTATTGGAAGCCGAATTGACGTCAAATAGGTGCCGATTTGACTAGATGCCAATTTAACCAGGTGCCGACTTGACTTGTACGTTTCAATTCCTCTGCGATCTTTTGCGGTATTTTCTTGAGAAAACCTATTTTCCATCATCAAAGAGAAGAAGAAACTGCTTGAAATGATTCCCGAACGCTTCGTGATTGTTAAAATAAGTTTAATTCACTCAAGAAACAATTTTAAAACTTGCGATGTTTAAACAGGAAGTTTCAAAAGCACGTGTAAAAGAAGAAATTAACCGGTGAGAGTGGAAATCCGTACATAACATATATCACTATAGTACGACTTTTAAAGCAAAACAGTTTCATCCTTTTGTAAAACAGTCTTAAATATACCTATCACATTAATGTTTGAAGGGTCTTAAGCTTATTCAAACCATATAAGTCGGTATGAAACACCAAAACGGAATGATAATAACCGATTACGTTTTGTAGTTTACAAAATTCTGGACTGGTTCCTGTCAAACTACAACACTTTTTTCGACTGTAGTGGAATACAAACAGAAACCAGTTAGTTTGTAAACTGGTTCCTGGCTGATTACTACACAATGCTCATGCATAATGATAACACAAGCACATTCCAGTTTGTATTGAAATTAGTAAATACGAAACCAAGCGCGGTAGGCAGAGAAATCAGGTCGGCAGTTATGGAACAATGACTGCGTCATTTTCCAAAAATAGCAAACCGAATGACGTTAAAAACTATAGACTTATTTCCTTGTTGAGTGTAATATCAAAGTGTATGGAACGATGTGTATATAAACATGTTTACAAACACTTTATGCGCAATAATATTTTAACGAAAAATCAGTCGGCGGACTTTACACGGGGGGATTCAGCAGTTAATTAATTAATTAACATTTCGAATGATTTTGGGAAGGCTTTAAATAGCGATAAAGAAACAAGGGTAGTATTCTGTGATATAAGTATTTAAAAGCGTTTGATCGAGTCTGGCATAAGGGACTGCTATTTAAACTTCAACAAGCGGGCATACCGGGTTCTTTACTAAGGTGGTTTGAAAATTATCTTACAAATAGAGTCCAGCGGGTGGTTATTAACGGTTCAAGTTCCGAATGGTTACCTGTAAATGCAGGCGTCCCACAAGGGTCCATTCTAGACCCTCTCCTTTTTTTTATATTTATAAACGATATTGTAGAAGACATTCAATCTCAAATTAAGCTATTCGCAGATGACACTTCATTATATATTATGTTTTGACAATCCAACAGAAACAGCTAAAATTTTAAATGACGATCTAGATGAGATTTATAATTGGTAAAACAAAAATGGCTTGTTAATTTTAATGCCCAAAATACTGAAAGTATGAAAATTACAAAAAAAATTAATAGACCCTTTCATCCTCCATTAAATATGAAGACCCAAGAGCTACAAACAGTAAGTAAACACAAACATCTAGGTGTCTTTTTTTCTAACAACAGATCCATGAACGACCATATTGAATATATAGTTTCTAAATCTTACAAAAGAATAAATATAATGAGAAAAATGAAAAATGTTCTTAATAGATTTTGACTTGAATATGCCAATGTCGTTTGGGACTCTCAAAATCAGAATTTGATTGCTAAACTTGAAAGTATTCAGCTTGACGCAGCGCGTATAGTCACGGGGGGGGGTGTACTAAGCTTACCAGTATAAACCAATATGTACCCTTCTATAGCCATTTTTGTACGAACTTTTCAAACTTCAATTGTATAAAAACTACAGATATAATGAATAATAGGGATTGGCCATTTTGTACATATTTCAAGGGGAAACTGGATGCAAAGCATTATTTTTTACTGTTTCATTGCATTTAATAGAAAAAGAGGACTTTGTGGCAAATAAATCAAGATTTTTATAGAAAATCCACAGCTTTTATCCTTGTACTCTCATATTTGGCAATTTGATGACTAGTAGAAATAGGATTATTCCATGCAGTGCTAGCATTGATTTCCTTAAAACAACTTTATAAATGTAGTTATTGGTTAAACAAATATAAATATGGCCAAAATCAAGTACACCTTTTCGGGTGCGCTCGACTTTAGTGACTCAGCACGAGGTGTTTTGGAATTTACAGGTTGCTTAGAACTTTTTGTAATTTTTTTTTATAAATTACGGTCATCCTTTCGAAATTACGGTCATCATTTTACCAATCACGGTCATCCTTATTATATGTTACGGTCATCTTGAAAATATTTTAAAGATGATTTACGGTCATCTTAGCGAATTTTTCAAATCCAAATTCCCGTTCTATACACGTTCCTCGGTAGAGATTTGTGACTTCCGTGTGAATCTTTTATAAATTTACATCGTACCAATGTATGCTTTGTAAAGAAAATGATGTAGAAACACCTTAACAGACAATAAAAATACTGACCTAATTTTTCGTCCGACATCTTGGGATGACCGTGAATGCAGTTACGGTCATCAGCTTTACCCCAGTGAACTACTAGCAAATATAAAACATTTGTTTTTTAAATTTCAATTTGGATTTAAAATTTATGTAATTTTTTTCAGGGGGGAAAGGGCAACTGTATGTAGAGATGTATGATTTGTGTTCCAGATATTCAGAAAAACTTTATTGGCAACAGCCAATGTTTAAAGTTATCCAATCAAGTATGAGGCAATAAACAAAATCAATCTAATTTAATTTTAGGGTTGATTTTTAATTAGTTTGCCAAAAGTATGATACAGTTTTAATAAGTCTACTATCTCCTCAATTTGCGTAATTTTTTCTTTCTTTTTATAGTTTTTTAATAAAGATACTCTAGATAAATAATGAAGATATTAAATATATCACAAGAATTCCTCTTGACATCTTAATTTTAAAAGTAGCCTTCAATTGGAGCTTAATATTATTTGCAGGTATACTATCAATACATATATAGTTACAGTACTATTTATGACCATCTATATAGTACAGAGTCAACAGGAAGTCACTAAAGACAAATAGACACCTTACTATGTTTTAATACTGACACCTAGTCAACTAAGGCCAAACCAAGAAATTCTGACCTCAGTCAAGACAGGATCATGAGGAAGTACTATTTATGACCATCAATATAGAACAGTGTCAACAGGAAGTCACTTAAGACAAATAGACACCTTACTATGTTGTAATACTGACACCTAGTCAACTAAGGCCAAACCAAGAAATTCTGACCTCAGTCAATACAGGATCAATTTTGTTAGGTCAAAGCAATCTCAGACTTCTTGCTTTGCTCCTGCAGTCATAAATTCAGAGCATGATTATCATACTCAGTCTCATAAATCAACCAACCAAAACACTGGATTTTGTGACAGGAGCACTTTGTACTCTGAGAACTAAGTAAAGGTTTATGACATTGTTGCAGAGTTTCTAGATAATCATTTATATAGCTCTATGTTTAAAACTTCACAAGTTTATCAGACAATGTTGGTGCTTTCCATTAAAACTGCTTCTGAAAATAGACTTAGTTAAAACATCTGTGTATACAGAATGAGATGCACAACTTCAATGTTTATACAAACATTGTAGAAGTTTGAAGATTTAAGGTTAAAAGCTGTAGGAAATAAAGGTATCCTCTATTCAAGTTACCCATTTCTTTGCTTGAAATTCTTATACTTTCAGCCATAATAAATTACACTTTGTAAGTAAATAAAGTAAAAAAAATAAAATATGAACTATGTGGAAAATTAAAAACAGAAAAGTATGAGGTCAAATGGCAAAATCAAAAGCTCAAACACATCAAACTATATGTCAAACATGAATTACTGGTAGCTTCTTTTTTGTCATTCATTTATGGAACAAACAGAGGTGATTTTTTAAGAGTAAGATGGAGGGAGCACCAAGACACTATGTGACCTTGACATTAAAGTAGAACCTTTATCTCTGGTCAAACACGTTATCTGCCTATTTAATTGGTTTGGCAGAGATTCACTTGAATTAGTGATATTATTTTGACTACCTAGATGTCTATCAGTTAAATCGTGAGTTAACCTTTTTCACTTTATCTAATTTAAGTAATTTGACATGTTTATTTGTAGAGAATTACAACATGTTTATCTTATTATAACATCACTAGTATTGTTTACATCTGACATTTCAAACATCGTAGAATTGTGAAAATAAACTTTAACTTCATAAATGATACAAAAAATAAGACTGTAAAAATAAATTTCTCAAAGAACCACTTTCAAATATTTGTCTCCCTTTTTATGCACTTTGCCAATGATTATCAAATTATTTTAACAAAGTGAGGTACAAATTTTTAATATATATAAGATATTCCAGAATTTAGTTTGAATCTGCACAAGGAGTTGATAACACAAAGCAGATACCCATCCCCCCTCCATCTATCAACCTAACATTAACTATACAATAAGCCAGAATTGCACTTGGTATACAACCTGTCAAACAGGAATACTATCTTTAGCTTCAACTTTTTGAATGAAGTAAAACTATTGATAAAAATACATTTTCAAACCCTAGTACATTTCATGTATTTTTATCCCAGTAATGATAAAAACAAACAAAGCAACCAAAATCTTCATTTGACTTCATACAAATTTGCTACCAAGACAGAGGCAGATTGGGCACAGGACGTTTGTGCTTTTTTACCTGTAAAACGATAGGACATTTGCGCTTCAAATACTATGGACATTTGCGCTTTTAATTTTGATTCACTTGTATTAATTTGACCGGACATTTGCGCTTTTTACCTATAGTCGACTACCTGTAATCTTCATGAGAAGTGTCCATTACGTAAATAAATTTGCTATTAGTTAGTTCACATTTACACAGTCTTGAACATGGAGTTTAAAGTTATAGAGACTAGTAAAGGAAAAAAATGTATGATGGATTTTTATATCGTTTCGACAAAACCCTAAACATTGGAGACCTTTCATGGAGGTGTACCGTTAAAAATTGTAATGCAAGAATTAAAACGGACAATGAGACTTCTAATATTCAGATGTTGAAGACCCAGTTGTTGAAGATATGATGGCTGAAGCACCTAAAGAACCGAGATATTCCAAATTTGCAGACTACCTGACAGAAATTATGTTACAGTTGAATCGAGATTTTCACACAATGCACAGTTTTACACAACTCATCCTGTAATTTTTATATTTTTGAAGAGCATTATTGAACAACAGTCAGTAACTTATATTAAGATTCGGTACATTGATGAACAGGCTCCCCAATCAAGAATTGAGAAGGAGAAACTCGATCTTTTAGCTGTACATAAACTTTTAAACATATATTAACAATGTGTCCCAAGCCCGGATAAAAGAGGAGGAAAGTCATAGATATATGTATAAAAAAAAGCGCAAATGTCAATTTTTAAAAAGCGCAAATGTCCTATGTTTTGTGGCGCAAGTGTCCACAAAAAAAAGCGCAAATGTCCTATTAAAAAGAGCAAACGTCCCGTGCCGGGCAGATTTAGGGGTGGGGTGATTATATCATGTATATAGGGAATCATTGAAGCATGACCAGAGCTGGCAGTCAGAGGGCCCCCACTTATAAAATTATTGGATCCGCCATTGAAAGGTGTCAATATAATTAGATTAGATATAATTAATTAGATTATTGTTGAGGGTCATGTACCTATTCTGGCATTTCTATAGACTCTTATTCTTTAACAGGATATTTAATGAGGCTCATTATTAAATTATTGTTCACCTATAATTTCTGCTACCATCTTCGGATAGGCATGTGTTATGGTACTATATGTTTATATTATTACAAGGTGTTAGGTAAATTAAAATATAATTACTTGATTCTGATTAATGGTACTATGTAAATAAACAAACTGTTCTTATCCAAACTTTAAAGCATGTGTGTGTGTGTTTTCCTTCATGCAACCAACTGATAACAAAAATACTTGTATCTATTGATGGCCTACAAGGGGGAATCTATGTATTGGGTATTAAATGGTAGCACTTAAGAAATAAACACGGGGCTACTTACTTATTCATTACAAAACCCAAGAGAATCTTCAGCTGATAACAAAATACATGTTTCCAGAGAAAGTCCACAGAGGGAACTCTATTGATTGGATATTTATGGGTAGCACCTAAGAAATAAACATCTTTTGATGGTCTCATGGGGCTACTTATTAAGTCAAGGTGTTCAAAGGTTGTTTAATGAATCCTGAACCAACAGGATCTCCACAGGTTTGGCATTGATATCAAAATCTTCTAATAGCTTGTTGATAACCAATTATTATTTAGTGAGGGTGCTCAGTGGTACCCCTATTTTAAATTAACAATTCAAAAAGGACTTCTGTGGTAGTCTAATACTCAGATACAGACTTGAATTAATATGTAGGCATTTTGGTAGCATGCTGGTGATAACATACATGTATGATCCCATTTAAAATTGTTAATAATGACAAATAAACTGATATTGATAATTACCTTGTAGGGTTTGAGGCAGTCTGAGAACTTCGGTGTATTCCTCTACATCTGACTATAGTAGTAACCCATGCAGCAATGGTGGCTCCTATACACTCATCCATAACATCATTTAATAAGTCATTACTGTCAACAATCCACATTGGTACACAAGTCAACAGTTTCAGAAACCAGAATCAGCTTTCAGTTAATCAACACCATCAGCAACCAGTTTGCAATTTCCATTTCCATAGAACCAGTCCAGCAAAAGTAACAGCAATTGCCATCAGTTGATATTCGATTCCAATTTAATAACTGGCCATTTGGACTTTTATTGTGGTGACTTTTTATGTATCTTGTAAATATTTAAAATTTTCAATAAGTTTATTGATGACTGGATCCTGTGCGGATGTTGTTTTACCCATGTATGTATTCAATGTATATTTGGCTTAGTCACCCCTGAATTTTAATTATTTCCCTGCAATTATCTTAATGAAAATGTCAAAAAATTCATATTGTTTAACCTATCTTTTTTTTCATACATTAAACTAGAGGCTCCAAGTAGTCTGTGTCACTCAACCTGATATTTTTTAAACTAGATACTCTAGTGATGATTGTGGCCAAGTATGGTTAAATTTTGTGTTACAGTTTCAGAGAAGATTTTTGTAAAAGGTAAAAGAGGACGACGCTGGACAAAAGACGCCGTCACCAATGATAAGAAAAGCTCACTTGGGCCAGGTGAGCTAATAAAATGTGTGGTATTCTCCAAGTCTGTTTTCAAATACAGTTGTTGCAATGATTTACCCAGATAATGAAGTAGCGAGATACTATCTTATTTTCAAGTTTTTCATATTCATGTATTAATTTTTCTGTAAACAGAAATGTAAGTGTGTTTTGTTGTAAAAAGCTGCACAAGCCCAAAATATACTATTTATTTTTTTTAAAAGTATGAATCTCAATTTTTTTTTTTTTATGAATGTATTTTTCAAATCATCTTCCTATGTTCACAACCTAACAAAATAAGTTAACATGAAATGGTAAAATCATTACTATGAAATCTTAGTGATGTTTTTCACATTGAATGTTTATTTTGTTTTCTTATACATTAATATACTATCTATCATTTCCTTTGTGAATATTTGAATGTTTGCAAGTTAGGGTTATTTGAAATTTGTTTGGTAATAACTAATCATCTTTCTTTAAATTTCAGGAAAAAAATCTTAAAATAATGAAAAAATACCACAAGACATCTATAATATAATTTTTATTAATAAATAAGTTAGGTATATAAATCACAGTTTGGAGCCTTTACTTGAGAAGAATCCCATTATAGCATTCATACATTCATCTGACTGCCATCGTTCCATTAGTATGACACATTCATGTTTGTTCACTTGATATAATTTCTCTTTCTCCAGTCCTCTTGACACTAATTTACATTTTTGTAAACTCTGAAATCAAAAAGTAAATGCTATTTTATAACTGCTTACACAATTTAATTTAATCTATCTTTTTATGTTTATATAATTATGAGTAATGGTGGGTTCATGGTTAAAAAAGCCAATTTATTTCATCAAACAGGAATAAAGATTAAAGTAGTAATTTTGATGAACAAAAAATAGTAAACAAAGTTAAATCAAAAATCAATAATTCTAGGAGCCTTATTTATTGTTTAATGGTCTAACGGTAATCTTGATTCAGTCAATAGAATAAGCCAATTTTTATGATATTTTCGTTGAGACAAAACATCTTATCATTTTTTTAGCGTATATATATTATAAGTAAACATGTGTAAGGATCTGAAACTGTATATCATATGAAGTTTACATGCTTAACAGTAACATTGTTGTTTTATAAACTTTAATATACTAATTAAATGTAATAATCCTAATTTTCAATAATCTGTTGATACAAGATATGTCTCGCCTGTTTGCATAAAATTCAGAAAAAGACAATCTGAGGAACAACAACATTGCTTATAAATTCAAAGTCGCTTAACCAGTGGTAGATCCAGGGGAAGGGTTCCAGGGGTTGGAACCCCCCCTTTTTTTTTGTAAGACCAATGCATTTGAATGGGGACATATAGTTGGAACCCCCTCCCCCCTTTGTCCTAGGTTGGGAAAAATTGAAAATGGCTGGAATCACCCCTGGCTTAACCATGTAGGCAGGGCGTAGAAATGGTTCAAAAACTGATAGTACAAAACATCATTGTTCTATCACAAATAGATCCTATCAAACAAACTTCAGCAGAAAACTTAACATTTAAAATTGCTTGTTAATCCAAAGTCACTGGACCGTAACTTAGGGGGACAATACCTCATAGTAGTAGTCAAACTAATATGTTTTTCTATCAATATATCAATGATCTATAATAAGAAGTTCCCATCAAAATACAAAATTTTGTGGTAATAAGCATTATGTATTGTATAAGTTTCATAACATTTGGTTGAGACAAAGTAAAGTTAAAGAACAGAAACAAAAAATTAAGCAATTTTTCCATTAGTAAAGGGATATAACTCTCAAACAGTAAAGTGACGCCACCACCATTCAAAGGAGTAGGGGCAATAAGACCCTTATTTGGCCCAAAAATTAATGCAAATTTAAAATTGATCATAAATATTCTTAAATTACTGAAAACTTGACTAGGGTACATAAGGTACTAAGAAAAACAAAACAAATTTGACATCAAACAAGTTACCATGGCAAGGAATCATGACCTAATTTGCATATTTTTTTTAATTTCGTAATTTTCCCTGTTTTTTCATCAAATTTTAAGAATTTTTAAGATTGAAAAAGTATGTGCGCACCCAAGAAACAACTTTATATTTGGTGGGATTTTGCCATTAGTTACAATAAAGCTTCTGTTAAATTATTTTTGAGTTTCTCGGCTGCGCAGGATGTTTACACAATGGAAATAAAGAGAAATCAAAGCCTGAAAGGCTGTAAAAGCAATTGCTGCCATGTTTATGTTTTGGGGACTTTTTTTTCATCCACATATATTTAAGAATTAAACATGACAGGAGTGTTTTCTAGTGAGAATTAAGAAGGTTTTAACTTTATATCAATTAAAGACTTTAGCAGAAAGTCATTTTTAATATGTTTTATATTTCACAAGGAGACGTTTACCAGGCTAAAGTTGGGGTCAAATATACATGTGCTGAAACATATAACTCCAAGAGAAATTATTATGGATTATCCCCTAGTAGTGTTTGTAACTGGACAATAATGTCCTTTATTGATTTAATTTTCATAATTAATTTAAATTTAACACTTCAGTTAAAACATTTCAACTTTCCAGACGCAAATTTTGAAAAACGGGAAAGAAACAAAATATTTTACAAGGCATAAACATGTAAAAAATAAATATATATTTCAGCTGACTAAAAATATTTTCATAATGTTACTTTGTCATCATTTCTTAAAAACTAAGTCCCAAACATTATTGCTCAGTTGATATGTGTGATCCTCATGGGGTACGAGATAACTATAATTATCGTGCAATCCCGAAAAGAGGGGCCATCACAGACAAACATGACATTAAATCGTCATTATACGAACAAGAACAAACAGCTCTAAGTTGCTTTGATATTTATCCAATTTTCAGGAAACATTGTGAAAATGATCTTCAATATTTCGAATTCATGTGAAATAAAATTGCAAACACGGTGGACCGTAGAGGGTCAACAAACGTAGTAGACTCGTTCATTGGAAAGACTAGGATAATGGTTTCATCATTTGTCATGCATACCCAGTTTTGAATATGATATCCAAAAAGGATGTACTTTTTTAATCTATGAAACTAGAAAATTCCAAATTGTAAATATCTCTTCATCTGGACTTGGCATCTATCACGTTTGGACGGGTCCATTTCATTAGTAAGGTGATCGATAAATCTTACGGAGTTATGGCAAAAAAGGAAAACAAACTTATTGTTGTGTGTTTTTAACAAGGGTTTCGTTCCTCTAAATTATTTGCGCAAACAAATCAACAAAATAGGTCAGTTAACTTTGTCTATTTTTAGATTACAGGTAATCATTTGACACTACGTATAACCTGATAACCTGTGTAGTGATTTTGATTTTACGATAAATTTATGAATGAACGACAATTTTATGAATGAACAAGAGCACCTGACCTCTTTCTTAAAAGAACACCAATTAAACATATAAAACCGTATATTATAAAAGATAATTCAGTCAAATTTTCAATACTAAATCAACAACTGAAATGATTCCATATTTTGTTGAAACATCGTACGAACGGAAAACGGAATCGCAAGTATAAAAATGCATTTTTTTCACTCGGACGTCTATGTTTTTTGATAGTCAAACGGTTGTCCCCCTAAATACAAAAATACATCTACAAGAACGTATGCTGAAACTTCTTAAATCCACTAACGTTTTTCAAAAGTTTCAAGCTACGTATTGCATTAGAAAACATACACAGGTGTTTAAGAATGACAGACCAGGAGCCTGTTTAACAAAATACTATGGCTTGATCTGGGCGGAGTCTCTGATCTGGGTCACAAAGATGGCCATACGCGACGGCATGAAAGCAATTGCTTTAAAAACTGCATAAATTCTGTATTTTTCATTGTTTTTGTGAAAACAGCACATATTATGACATAATTGTGACGTCATCAGATTAAAAATCTTTATGTTTTTCATTTTAATTTCTTGACCTTCTGCATTTCTAAACATTATGTGCCAATTTGAAATGGTTTATATCAAACATTTTATTTTCTTGGGCCAAAAGTAGGCCTTAATGCCCCTACTCTTTGATCTGTGTTTTGTGGTAATAAGTATTGTGTTTAAGTTTCATAACATGTGGTTGAAGCAAGCTTTAGTTTAATAGAGAATGGAAACAAAAAAATCAGCAATTTTTCACATTGTAAAGGAGCATAACTCAAAAACAGCAAAAGTGACACCACCAAAAATCAAACTTGATCTGTGTTTTGTAGTAATATGCATTGTGTATAAGTGTCAAAACATTTGGGTGAGGAAAGATTAAAATAAAGTTAGAAAATGGAAACCAATTTTGGGACAGACATACATACAGACCTACAGATGGACAAGGATAAAACTTGATACCCCCTCAACTACATTTATATCATTGAAAAGGCTCCAAATTATCTCCCTTTGATGCAAAAAATGCAATTTTTAGGCATTCAAATTGAAATATCTTTTTTAAGTCATCGGCGACCTATATCTTTTATAATTGTTTTCAAATATGCTGTACAGAAACTAAATAATTGTAAAATTCAAACGATTTCTGTAATTAAGTTCTTATTTAATTTTGATATTACCACTATTTCTTCTATTAGTTCCACAGAAAAAAAGGACTTAACAAAAATGTATGCCTCTTTTGGAGGCAGATTGTGAGCTTAAATGAACGGTGACCCCATTCTTTTATTTCAATTTTCTATTAAGTATATGATAAAGTTCATTTTAATATAGAAAAAAAAAAAAAAAAAAAAAATGATTTATACCCTTGAGCCCCCTTTTTGCATAATGGCTATTTTTTGCCTGATCTATTTTTTGCCTGATTAAATCAAATATAAAATAAACTAGAGGCTCTAAAGAGCCTGTGTCGCTCACCTTGGTCTATGTGCATAATTTTATTAAACAAAGGACACAAATGGATTCATGACAAAATTGTATTTTGGTGATGGTGATGTGTTTGAAGTTCTTACTTTACTGAACGATTTTGCTTCTTACAATTATATCTATCATGAACTTTGCCCATTAGTAACAGAGAACTATATTTGGTAAAAATTTACATAAATTTACCAAATTAATGAAAATTGTTAAAAATTGACTATAAAGGGCAATAACTCCTTAAGGGGTCAATTGACCATTTAGGTCATGTTGACTTATTTGTAGATCTTACTTTGCTGAACATTATTGCTGTTCACAGTTTATCGCTATCTATAATAGTATTCAAGATAACCAAAAACAGCAAAATTTCTTTAAAAATTACCAATTGGAGGGCAGCAACCCAACAACCAGTTGTCCAATTCATCTGAAAAATTCAGGGCAGATAGATATTGACTTGATTAACAATTTAACTTCTTTGTCAGATTTGCTCTAGATGCTTTGGTTTCATAGTTATAAGCAAAAAACTGCATTTTACCCCCATGTTCTATTTTTAGACGTGGCGCCCATCTTGGTTGAATGGCCAGGTCATCGGACACATTTTTCAAACTAGATACCCCAAAGATGATTGTGGCCTAGTAGTTTCAGTGGAGATTTTGTAAAAGATTACTTAGATTTATGAAAAATGGTTAAAGATTGACTATAAAGGGCAATAACTTCTAAAGGAGTCAACTGACCATTTTGGTCATGTTGACTTATTTGTAGATCTTACTTTGCTGAACATTATTGCTGTTTACAATTTATCTCTATCTATAATAATATTCAAGATAATAACCAAAAACAGCAAAATTTCCTCAAAATTACCAATTCAGGGGCAGCAACCCAACAACCGATTGACCGATTCATCTGAAAATTTTAGGGCAGATAGATCTTGACCTGATAAACATTTTTATCCCATGTCAGATTTCCTCAAAATGCTTTGGTTTTTGAGTTATAAGCCAAAAACTGCATTTTACCCCTTTGTTCTATTTTTAGCCTTGGCGGCCATCTTGGTTGGTTGACCAGGTCACTCCACACATTTTTTAAACTAGATACCCCAAAGATGATTGTGGCCAAGTTTGGATTAATTTGGCCAAGTAGTTTCAGAGGAGAAGATTTTTGTAAAAGATTACTTTAATTAACGAAAAATTGTTAAAAATTGACTATAAAGGGCAATAACTCCTAAAGGGGTCAACTGACCATTTTGGTCATGTTGACTTATTTGTAGATCTTACTTTGCTGAACATTATTGCTGTTTACAGTTTATCTCTAACTATAATAATATTCAAGATAATAACCAAAAACAGCAAAATTTCTTCAAAATTACCAATTCAGGGGCAGCAACCCAACAACCGATTGACCGATTCATCTGAAAATTTTAGAGCAGATAGATCTTGACCTGATAAACATTTTTACCCCATGTCAGATTTGCTCTAAATGCTTTGGTTTTTGAGTTATAAGCCAAAAACTGCATTTTACCCCTATGTTCTATTTTTAGCCGTGGCGGCCATCTTGGTTGGTTGACCGGGTCACGCCACACATTTTTTAAACTAGATACCCCAATGATGATTGTGGCCAAGTTTGGTTTGATTTGGCCCAGTAGTTTCAGAGGAGAAGATTTTTGTAAAAGTTAACGACGACGGACGACGACGACGGACGCCAAGTGATGAGAAAAGCTCACTTGGCCCTTCGGGCCAGGTGAGCTAAAAATATACCTTCATGTGCTAATTTTTTACTAAAATGAGGTCCAAATTTTGTATATTTGATCTAAATTTCGGATTGGTGGACGTTCCTTTTGACAGAAATACATAACTTTTTTTGTTTTTTAAAAAGATAAACACAAGCTGTTTTTTGTTAATTTGTAAATTCTGTTTTATATAAATGTTCTTTAAATTTGTGCAATTTTTTTTTCAAATAACTCATATTTATCAAATGTTCAGGAATGTAGAAAAAAACAACTTTTTTGCTGTATATTTATCTAATTTAAAATGAAAATTGACACACATTATCTTCTTACATAATCAAACCAAATAGCATTTTAAAAAAGAGGGGTCCATGAACTCATTTTTAAGCTAGATAAGTTTGAATGATAAAAATCAGTTGAAAACCAAATCCTTTCCCAATAAGTAATAGTTTGACGTCGCGAAAATAAAAATTCAGGTTAGAAAATGTCATTACCTCCCCTGTAACTGTATCATATGTCCTTAATGTCTATATAACTTACTATTTTTGGCAGCTTTGCATACTGCTGTACTCTTGCTTCTGTTTCTTTCTGGAATACATCATTAGGGAAAACTTCACTCACAAGATTTCTATCACATGCCTCATGAGCAGTTATCTTCTTGTTAAATAATAACATTTCACTAGCCTGAAAATAGAACAAAATGTTCATTACTGAGATTCCTATATCACAATTTTTAATATATAATAACAAAACATTTTTTCAAAATAAAATTATATAGTTAAGACCGAATCGGACTTCATCTGTCAGACCAAAGATACAAAACTGGCTAGATTTCATTCTACCTCATCTTTTTTTTGTATAAAGAATCAAATATAATTTCCCCATCAGTTTCAATGAAAGCTTTAACATCTGCTGGTGGCCTTTTCTATTTCATTTAAACATCTTGGTTTCTTGGTTAAAAAAAGAAGTCAACGGATGGACTAAAATTAATCCACTAACATAACTCAATTTTCCTGTATTTTACCTGTATTCACTGTCTTTAACTTTTAAGTATAAGCTATTAAGTATTTTTCAAGATTTTTGTTATCTAGCAATTTGTGGGCATATTCTGTTCTGTGTGGCAAAAATCAACAGTGAATATATATAAAACAAATTACTGTGTTATTTATAATTTAATAGATAATTAATTTTATCTTTTACCAAGGTAAAAGTTTTATTTCATTAATAAAACTTCCAGTAAAAGAAGTTTAAATCTACCACAGACGTTCTATAAAACTTTTATGGATTATCTCCCCTCATGAAACAAAGTTGTAAAATATGGATTTGTATAACATTTTATATTTGTGTTAAAACAAAATTGCAATTTTGTGGCAGAACATATCAATAGAATGCTGATGAACAATGAAACTGGAAATGAATTAGCAGTAATAGATGCTTACATGTTGTTCCTAAGAATTTGTGACTAAAATTTCACATCTTTCATGTACACATGCTTACCTTAGCTGTTCCCATTAACTTTGGGAATACATAGGATGAACAGCCCTCTGGTGATTGTCCTAGCTGTGAGAATGGAGTGTGAAATGTGGCCTAAAATTGTAATACATAACCAGTTGTATTTCCTTGCTTGTAAATTTTTAGTTAAAATTATTATCAAATAGATTTTTAACTAAGTACTGTGAGTTTGTGTTAGCTTTGTTTAGTGTGAAGTTATTTCAAAGAAGATTTTATTGTGTTTTGATTTGAAATAAACAGAATACATGGACCATTTATTATCAAACTAAAGAAAACTCACAAGTCAACAAGGGACTATAGCTCCTATCATTTTTTTAAGTGAGGCAAAGATACAACTGCATAAAAAGCAAATGTTCATATGTTGTTTAGTAAATTTTGACATGTATTTTGGTAGGATTTTCTTCAAATTAGTGATTTTTGAACAATTTAAAGTTTTTTCAAAATTGATGAGCCCAATTTCACCAAATAGCATTTACAACAAATTCCATATATACTTCATAAACAGAAAAAATTTGCTTCATCAAGCACAGCTGAATACGACAGTAGAGGTCTAACCCTGAACCGTGGGGGCAAAAATGGAAACAATGTTCACCCTTGATACAGGTCTGAATTTGGATTTTAATCAAATATTTGACATACAACAGGTTTCTGACACAGTATGACTTAGAAGAACTTAAAATTGGTTATATGGTTAGAATTTATGCTAAATTCTTTGCTTTTGTGCAATACACTATGCAAATTGCCCCCCTTATTTTTCATTTTGTTGCTACCAATATACAAATGCAAATTTTTTTCAGGTCGTATAGAAAATAAGGAATTTGTAAAATCTAACTGGTAAACTAATTTGTGAGATCAATAAAATAAATCTTCACACCCTATACTTTCTATTCTCATATAGTCGTACCTTATCTGAAGCATAAACAACATCAAAAAGTCCCAAGACAGTAACAGAAACACCAACGGCTGGGCCATTGATAAGTCCAATTAATGGCTTAGGGAAATCTATAAAGGCATTCACAAATTTCCTGAAAAAAACATGAATATACATGATTTACTAACTTTAACATAACTTCTGCATAAAAAAGTTACTGTTAACCAACTTATTGCCGAGGATACTTTATTGTGCTGACATGAATTGTCATTGATATGGTTATAATTATAAATTTACTGTTTACAAATTTTTAATTTTTTTGAAATACTAAGGCTTTTCTACCTCAGGCATAGATTACCTTAGCTGTATTTGGCAAAACTTTTAGGAATTTTAGTCCTCAATGCTCTTCAACTTCCTACTTTATTTGGTCTTTTAAACTTTTTTGAATTCGAGCGTCACTGGTGAGTCTTTTGTAGACGAAACGAGCGTGTGACGTATATACTAAAATTAGTCCTGGTATCTATGATGAGTTTATTTATTTTGTGTTTAGCCCCTTCTAGCCCATTTCCAATTCTCAAATTTGCTATATGTAGTTAAATAAGGAAAATTAAATGTCTAATACATTCCTGACAATTCATATTCACTATATTTTTCTACTTGCAAAAGTCTCGATAATAGTATATAGTTATCAAAGGTACCAGAATTATAATTTAGAAAGCCAGATGCGCGTTTTGTCTACACAAGACTCATCAAAATATTAATAAAGCCAAACAAGCAAAATGTTGAAGAGCATTGAGGATCCAAAATTCCAAAAAGTTGTGCCAAATACGGCTAAGGTAATCTATGCCTGGGATAAGAAAATCCTTACTTTTTCAAAAATTCAAGGTTTTTTAAACAGATCACTCTTGAATTTTGTTGGTTTAAAGTACATGTATTACTTTTACATTTTACATTGCTAAATGAGTTTCCAACTACAAGGAAGGATATTCCACATCAATAAACCAAGCTGCCAAATTCTCAAATCCAAACCTACTCCAATATGTCTCCTCCTTGCTTGGCCATAGCTCCAATTCCATCTGCTGGGATATTCATGAAGTTACTCAAATCATTACCGCTACAATAATAATCACCGGCACCTGCAACATAAAGTATAATCAATCTATTAATTCATACAAGACAAAATATAATAAATGTGTGGTTTATCAAGATCTACCAAAATGGTAGGAAACACATCTTATAAATGCATACTGATTTAGACAAAAATAATTTTACCACTGCATCAAGAATAATACCATATTTCCCATCTCAAGACAGTTAGGTAACAATTTCACATAAGCCGCTTACAAAACTTTTGAAATTTAACTGTTGAGAGAAGATAAACATTATATTGTACAATTCTGTGTTAGAATCATTTTCTCCAGTCTAAAGATTTTTATATATTTAGACAAACGTATTCACTGATAAACAAAAAGGTGTGTTGTTTATTTGTGCATCATCAGACATCGGTCATCTTTTTTCATGGTATCACAAAAAAATTTCAGATATAAGTATCCAGTATTTACCAATAAAGACGGGAGAAACATAAAATTGAGAATGGAAATGGGGAATGTGTCAAAGAGACAACAACCTGACCAAATAAAAAAACAACAGCAGAAGGTCACCAACAGGTCTTCAATGTAGCGAGAAATTCCCACACCCGGAGGCGTCCTTCAGCTGGCCCCATAACAAATATATACTAGTTCAGTGATAATGAACGTCATACTAATTTCCAAGTTGTACACAAGAAACTAAAATTAAAATCAAAGAGCTGAATAGCTCTGAGGGGAAAGACGGCCCTTGTTTCTATTTTATTATGTTTTTGGAAAGGGGGGGGGGGGGGGGGGGTATCTTTTGATAGTTTACATATGAAGAATGAAAAAGAGAACCGCTAGAACATGTAGAAAGGTTGACAATATTGAAATCAATTGTTGTTTATGTAATTTCATTTCCTTAGCTTAGGATTCAATTTGGACCAATGGAAGTGATCTGCATCTTCTAAATCTAAACATTTGATTAAAGTTGATAGCTAATTATCTAAAACTCAACTGAATTCTGTCATTTCACAACAACTAAAATATTTTTTGAAATCTTGATTGTGTACCACTGAACTGCAGGCTAGGGCCATTTTCCATTTTTTTGTGACAGTACTCTTGGATTTTAAAGTTTTCCCAAGAGAAAACGAAAACGGGATCGATCGGGATCCCAATGCAATCCCGGTGAAATTGTCGTGATAAGCCAGGATAAGCATCTGGAGGCGGGATCCCATTCGGGATAAATATCTGAAACTGGGATCCCATTCGGGATAACTGTCTGAAGCCGGGATTCCAGTCTAGATGAAACGGGATAAACATCGGACACTGGGATCCCAATCGGACTGTTTAAAGCCGGGATCCCAATCGGGAAAACTGTCTGATGCTGGGATCCCAGTCTAGTTAAAACGGGAAATTGTATGAACCATACTTAATTTATGTTGTTGAAAATATGCAAGTGTTTTGTTTGTGTATACATATGTCTCTAATAACATCAAGTATAGGTTATTGGTGTTAATTAACAATGTGTATGACACCAAAGCTGTCAGGTGAAGCCAATCACATTTAAGTGTCACTTAATATTCAGTTTGACAGATATTTATAAGTCAGAAAAATGCCGAGATTTTCGCGATAAAAATTATACTGGAGGGCGTCCGAGGAAATGTCAACGGGTGTTTTGCCAGACAAGCTTGGGCGTTTCTAATGTTCCCCAAGTTCTCATAAGTGCGTTTCTATTTAGTTGTCGTCAGGCATCAATGATAAGATAATGACTGACGTCGTGAAACGTTGGTTTCTCAACTTATGTAAACTGTAAAAAAAAAATGATGACCACGTGCTTTGTTTTCAATTGTGCTGAACAGTTCGACCCAAGAAAATACTGTCCTAAATAATGCAGCCACTATCTTATCCGCATGCACCAGGTGCCGATTTCTAAAGTATTCTTTTCTTATATTTAGTAAAAACTGGCCAGTAATTAATACTTTTATGCGATACCCTTAATTTATTTATAATACCGTTACGGAGACAGATCAACTTGGCCGATATACTTTGGGGCCAGATTGTCACGTCGACGTTTGTGTACTGGTAAAAACGTCATCAAAATTTGTTTACGCTGAATTATGGACAGGACGAAGATGAAGATGTTTTCAGATAAGTGCATTAATAATTTAATTTAACATGTGTATATGTGCATAATGATTATAAAAATAATTTATTGAGGAACTATGATTTGTATGGTTTTTATCTGAGCAAATCAACATCAGAAAGTCTGAAAGCATAAACTGAAAATATATTTATTTTTAACATATTTACAATGAATAAACTTGTTAACTTGTCACATAACAGGCATAAATAGTAGGTATGTCAAAATTTAATTCAGTTGTGTGTATGTTTATTTGGTGAAAATAATAAGTCGCCAGTTATTTATTATCAGGGGATAAAAAAGGGGGAAGGTAATTAATTTGCAAAAAAATTAAAATAACCTTCCAAGACTTCATAATTATTTGGACTAGCTTCCAATCTACTGTATTCTATAAATATTAACATGCAATAATATTTCTATTGAATTTGTTGCTTCAAAACGTATTGAACAAATGATTCTTTGTGGATTTTTTTGATACTTTTAGGGGATATACTGATCTTTTTAAATGGAGCTGCCAACGAAACAGATTGCATGCAGATATTCCAGTTACCATAATTTACTCAGCAATTCTAGTTGGAAGTACAGAGACAGCAAATTAATTAACAGAAAGGAAAACATGACATGTATCCTTTTGCATAAATAACCCAGGAATCCCAGTGGCAGTGCAATTTGAATTGGTGCATGTATATCCTGCTGGTATTTATTTTTGGGATCCCTCTTTTTTCCGGGAATCCCAGTATATTTCCACTGGGATTTACATCGGGATCCCGCTTCTTTTACGGGAATCCCGAAATTTTATCCCAGTACATTTACATTGGGATCCCGCTTATTTAGCGGGAATCCCGAAATTTTATCCCAGTGGGATCCCAATTGAATTCCCACAATATCCCAGTGGCATTCCAGTATATTTCAAATGGGATTTAAATCGTAATTCCCGGACTTTTGACGGGATTCCCGAAATTTTATCCCGGTGGAATAAGGTGGGATCCCACTTGGAATCCCATCAAAATTCCAGGCGGGATTCCAGTGGAATTCCAGATTTGTTTTCTCTTGGGTTTTCTTTAGAAAGTGTGGACTGAAAAATCTATTCAGTTTTAAATTTCCATTGTTAAAGTTCTTAGTTACAACTCTCATCACAGGGAAACAGGTACTAATAAAAAAAAAAACAATATGAGTGATGTAAACTGTGTGAAGCTTGTTTCCAAATCATAATTTTGAAATATTTGTAAATATAAATATGTTAAAACTATAAAAATGCAAATTTTTTTTTTTTTTTTTTTTACAATTACAATGATTATGAAGGTACACAAAAATTTAGTTTTAATAGAAGACTACTAATCTAATGAAATGTCACATTTGAAGTGTTTAAATACTTTAACTTTTATTTTAGTGGATAATTACTCATCAATTGAGGTGCTCCTGAATTGGAGGAAGATTCTCAGAATTTTTACAGAAACAAGTGGTCTCACTAATTATCAACAAAAAGAATTTTCGCGACAAGAAGCGACAAGAAGAATATATTTTTCTTGTCGCTAAATAGTCTTCTTGACGCTTCCTGTCGCTTTTTGACGCTTCTTGTCTCTAATTAGTGAGACCCGAAAAAAGTAATAAAATCGTTTCTTTCCCCTGTGTCATGTAACCCCACGATCTTTGTTTATTTTGAAAGTTGTTGACCTACAAATTAAAGTATTGCATGTTGATGTTTAAATCATCTACAGTAAACAATATTATGTTTAGATTTAACAAATACAAATTTGTGATTAGTGCACGATCTCTAAGAATGATTTAAATAACCAGTGAACTGGTGAAGGATATCCCTGCTTCTTCCAAGAATGACGTCACTATAAAATACAATGTAGGTTGGATATATTTAGAATATCTCGTCATACTAATTTTTCCGGATTGTTAAATAAACGTAAATAGTGTAAAGAAGAGTTCAAGATACGATAATTTCGTGAGAAACAGAAGGGAAATGTGTAAAAAAGTGTTTAAAGTCAAACTATTCATTTCTGGGTCTCCTTCTCTTCAATCTAAGTAAGATTTGTTGGGGGTTTCCCACACTATAACATGTATAAAAACAAAATGAATGATGTGAGGGAGTGTCATTCTGGTCAACCCCATAGGGGATTGACGGCTTGAAGCCGTCTTTCCCCAATAATACAAGACTAACAAAGGCCAGAGGCTCCTGACTTGGGACAGGCGCAAAAATGCGGCGGGGTTAAACATGTTAGTGAGATCTCAACCCTCCCCCTATACCTTTAACCAATGTAGAAAAGTAAATACTTTGATATCAAACAAAAAATATGCTTTAAGATGACTGGTAAATAAATATGTATACATTTATAATTACTAGTCATGAACAGTTGATCCAGTCTGACTAAATAGAATTAATGCTGACATACAGTTGAATTTTAAACAGACAGAAAAATGAAAATATCTATACCTGTCAAAACAGCTAATGTACAGTTCTTGTCATTCGCTGCTTCAGATAATGCCAGGCCTACTTCTTCATACATCTGTTAATAGAATGATATTTCTAAATGTTTATTTATTTTTTAAATAATTTTGTTAAGGCTGTTTCCCTAAAACATATGGAGAATGTCTTCTTAAAATTTTATGTTGTCCTTCCATTATCATGATTATGCTGTGTTGAGAACTAAGGACGTAAATGTTACCTTAAAATGAGAATGTTTAAATGATATAAATCTGGCTTATTAATTATGAATATCATTTGCCGTGAGTAATGGTAGCTTTTCTCAACGGTTGAAAGAGTTGATCCAAAATAATACTGGAAGGCAGCACCACAACACCATTTCATCAGTATACTGACCAAACAGACCATGTTACTGAAGAGAAATAGGTGATAGTTGAAGGAAGAAATGGGCGGATGAGTTAGTGTTGTTCCGTTTACAGTAATGGTGACCATGACAGACTGAGTATCTAGATAAGACTCATGACATATTGGGATTCAAACCGAATCTTTGATTTCATGCAGAGAAAATCTTAAAAAACAATTTGTGGTTTACAAATGAATGATAAACAAATAGTGATTGAAAAAATAAGCTATATCAACTAAGAAAAGATTAAACATATAATATTTTGTTCATGTTCTGACAGTTTTGTCACTGCTTTGAGGTAAATGTATGCATATTTTACCTTATAATTAATGGCATTTTTCTTTGCTGGTCTATTTAGTGTTATTTTAAAGATACCATCATTCAATGTAACAGCAACAGTTTCATACTTTCCAGCTGTTTCTGTAGAAGGGGCTGCTGCTTTAGATTGACTCTCATCTCCTGCCAATTTATGTACTAAATCTATATAGGCCTTCTGTGCTTCATCCTGTGTAAAGTTATATTATTCAATTTTATTGTAATTTAGCAATATTCTAGAAATGGACAGATTGATTAAAATTGTATGTTTGGGTTTACAAACCTTTTTTTGATTCAAGCAATACTAATGAGTTTGAGAAATGAAACAAAAGACCAGCATTCTACGTCAAAAGCCAACTTTGCAGAATTTTTTACTATCAATAAAGACTTCCGTTACAAATTAAAACAGCTCTGACAATAATACCAGTATCATTTCATTGTATTTTGCCTTTAGAACAACCACAGTGGTCGTTGTTTTGCTCTGTTACATATTTCTTTTTTGATAAAAAAAATTGTACATTAATAAGGATGTTAATTAATGTTTTTCATTTGAACTGTTTTACATTTGTGATTTCAGCCTCTTTTATAGCTAAATGTGTGGTATGGGATTTGCTCATTGTTGAAGAACATAGAGTGACTCTTAGATGTTGATTTCTGTGTGATATGGTCTCTTGTGGAGAGTAGTTTCATTGGCAATTATACCATATCTTATTTTTTTATCTATACAGCTGATTTTTTTCACAACAATCTTACCTGTGTCATATCACTGAGATTGTTCCATGCAGCTGACTTTTACACCTCTATCTTACCTGTGTCATATCACTGAGTTAGTTCAATGCAGCTGACTTTTACACCTCTATCTTACCTGTGTCATATCACTGAGTTAGTTCAATGCAGCTGACTTTTACACCTCTATCTTACCTGTGTCATATCACTGAGTTAGTTCAATGCAGCTGACTTTTACACCTCTATCTTACCTGTGTCATATCACTGAGATTGTTCCATGCAGCTGACTTTTACACCTCTATCTTACCTGTGTCATATCACTGAGTTAGTTCAATGCAGCTGACTTTTACACCTCTATCTTACCTGTGTCATATCACTGAGATTGTTCAATGCAGCTGACTTTTACACCTCTATCTTACCTGTGTCATATCACTGAGATTGTTCAATGCAGCTGACTTTTACACCTCTATCTTACCTGTGTCATATCACTCAGTTAGTTCCATGCAGCTGATTTTTACACCTCTATCTTACCTGTGTCATATCACTGAGATTGTTCCATGCATCCCATTTAGCTTTACCAACGAAGTCCATCATGCCTGGTTTTTTACCATCTATCTTACCTGGGTCATATCACTGAGATTGTTCCATGCATCCCATTTAGCTTTACCAACGAAGTCCATCATGCCTGGTTTTTTAACATTACACTTTCCTATTGTTGCCTTAAAAAGAAAATGAAAAAAAGAAAATAATATTAATTTGATGTAGTTCTAGAGGATGTTTCATAAGCCAAAACATTCGACATTAATCAAAGTACTTGTAAGCACTGAATGGTAAATGGTAAAGATTATTTTAGTTTATCAATTGGAAGTAAAATTAAATATTGTATTGTATAACACATTGTTTGTAGTTGATTCAACTACAGTTCTGGACAATGGTATATTACTCCAATTTTTTAGGCCTGACTTTAACAATGAAATCATTTATATTTTTAGATCAGATATTAGATTCCTGCAACTTGCAATAGTTATGTAATTTTCTTGACAGGTTGATAGGTGTAACATCATTTTGTGACATGAATATCTGAGCATATATTAAATTGATAAATTTCTGGGAATGTTCAAAGAATGTTATGATCAATGCACTTTATTTTGTGTATCAAAAACTGTAGTGATTGGCCTTGTATGATATAGATATCAAGTTAGTAACATAGGGTTTCGATTGCATTTCATGCAATCTTTACCAAAAAAACTGTTAAAATAGATAAATATATTTCTTTATGGAAGTAAATGTACACTGCCTTCTACTAGAGTTTAATAAATTCTGACAATGTTACTTTCAGTAAAATTAATTTGTCTCGTTTAATTTTCATAAAAATTTTCAAAGTATCATCTTTGACCATTAACAAATATATTAAAATATAAAAAAAATTGAACCAACTGTTTTGTCAGAAAAATAACACTGGTTATATAGCAATTTGACAAACACCAATTTTGATCATTGGGAAGCTTAATATACATTGTATTCCTTTTACGACACAACGTAATTAAAACATTTAGCTGACTTTACAGAGTTATCTCCCTGTAGTGTAACGTACCATCTAAAAGGTTTATGTTGCCTGGATGTAGATCTGCCTATGAATTTATTCTTTTACCTCTAGTTCACTTACCTGTTTAAATAAAGCATAAATTGTTAGTTTTACATCATTGCCTGGTTCATTCTTCAGAGTGTTCAATTGAACTTTTGCTTTCTCAAACTCTGCATCCATAGCCCCTAGGACTGGCCTTGTTCTTTGAAATCCTCTTGTTGGCATAAAATGTACACTACAAGAAAAATTAATGGTTTAAATTAAGAATTAATAATTGATCTATGTTTTTTCTGTAACATGTACCATTAAAATGTAAATTTCAAAATATTTCAAGAAAAAACGTCATGTAACCATTTTACATTAAATTTAGAATTTTCTGTTTTTCTCTGACTTTAATACAGCTGAGTATTTAGCAATATAAGTTTTGAAGTTGCGATTTGTTTTCACAATATTTTACTAAATCATGATTATATTCATTAAACATTATTCATTCGGCAATTAAGGAACCTTCTGAGAGCAATCTCACATAACCACATTGGCACTAGGCAACAAAATATTACCAGATTTATAAGTTCACATTAACTCATAACTCATACAAAAGTCAACTGATCAAAATTTCTTTTGAATATGAAAATGTATTTATTATTTTGTCCTCACTAACTACAAATTTTGAGTGGTTTGTGGTAAACTATTCCAGTTTTACATAAAGACCAAAATTGGCAAAATTACAAGTTCCATTTTTTTTAAATTTTAGTTCATTTATATATACACAATATCAGTTTAGTTCAAACAATATTTATTCAGATAAATCAACATTAAAGATATTATACGAATGAAATAAATACAAGGATTCCGAAACAAGCAAATTTGTATTAGGTCCATTTTCTAAGGTACAATTTTTGTTCCGGGCCAGCTGGAGCTGAAAATTCCTATTTCAATGAATGAACAACCTACACGTTTCAATGGGAAACTTTCTGGTGTGTTGCATTTCAGTTAAAAACTTTGTTTTCAGTGTCAGAACATCATTTGTGCATTCACTTCCTTTCCATGTTTAGCAAGTTGTTGAAAAAATATGAAGCTAAATTGCACAATATTTTCTGAAATCAAATACGAATAATTGCTCTTCAGATCTGCTGCCTTTAGGGAATTTTTATTAAATACCTATGGAACAAACGTTAGTTCTAATTTATTCTGCATAATGACAATTTTAAAAAGCTTGATAATAAGTTAACTTTAGTAGTGCAGGGATACTGGTGATCCTAACTATCTGGTAAAGAAGTCATAAACAGATAAAAGCTTGCAAAGTTGACATACTTGTCTGGCTGAGGACATAACTGTAAAGTGGTCTATTGTAAGATCATGTATTAATAGTGCATGCAATTTCAATACACCTATAAATTGCTATTTAGAAATCTGCATTGGTTCCACGAGAATCTGCTTCCATAGACCACTATCGAGTTCATCATTCACCGGAATAAACTTGTGAATTATGCACGCCTTTCTGACGTCATTTACCAGATAGAGGGGATTGTCACTAACCCTGCACTAATAACATTCAATTCTAAGTGATTGTCATTGTTCAGGATAAACTAGCAATTATGCTTATTCAATAGGTACACAATCACAATTCCCTAATGATACAAGTGCTGACTGTAAGTTATAAGAATTCTATTTGCTGAATAATCATGATAATTAGTGCAATATCGCTTCATAGTTTGCCAACCACTCGCTCAATATGGGAAAGGAAGTGACAAGGCTCCTTAACGCACAAGTGATGTTCACTAAAACCAATGTTTTGGACGGAGATGCATCGAACTCAAAAGTTGTCTAATGAACTATTGACGTTGAACATACAACTATAAACTTTCTATGGTGGCACTAGATATTTTTTCTATGCAATGTCCAAAAATGCAATACAAATACCAAAGAGGTGTATACACCTTATCGCTAATCGCGGCTGACCACAGAATCTATCCCGCTCGAACTATATATGTCATGAAACAATCACTTTTCCATTGTGGCATCAGCTATTTTGTATTATGACATCGAAATTTTACTTTAACCTGTTTGATGTCCAGTTATGGGGACAAATAGCGAAAAGGTGTATACAGTGGGTACAAGTCAAATCGGCACCCATAGAAAAAAGTCAAATTGGCACCTGGTTAAATCGGCATCTAGTCAAATCGGCACCTATTTAAGTCAATTTAGCATCCAATAATATTTAATATAATATATGGGACTGGGACTATTATGCTAAGTTAGAGTAATTTAAGTATACTAGCATAATAGTCCCAGATATATATTGTAATATTTTAATGTTTTGTAAATATTGACCTTAAGTTAGTTAGGCTTTATAACTGTTTATTTGTGTATAGAGAAAAGTAATAACGCAAGGCTAATTTGACAAGTTGCTAGTTTATTATCTGCAGTTAAAGTTGAACTGTCAGATGTGATTAAAACCAGAAACGATGTCCTGTGTGTAGGGTAATAAAATTTGTTATGCCTATTTTGTTTGTCTAGAGATGAAGTAATTACACTCTATGATAAAGGTCAGTTGGTCAAGCAACTGGGAGATTGTGTATCAGCTGTGATACTGTAAGGATGTTGTGTATTCCTTGATCATTTTCAGTCTTGAATCAGTTAGATTCTGGAGGACTTGCATTTAAAGTTAATATGTGAAAACTTTGTAGCTAACTGTCAATAAGTCGGAAGTAATGTACATTTGTTAATAAACTTGTATATATAAATATCGTATTATTTAGTTACTGGGAATTTACCACAGGATAAATTGTCGTGCCATAGATGGCTATGTCCGTCCGTCTGTGTCGGTATTGACCTCCCCTTGATCACGTTACAATATAAATAATTCTAAAATGTATAAAATCGATCATGATCTATTTTGGGGGTTGGATTTTATCATGCATTACATGTTAAAAAGCATCAAGCAGTAAAAATACAAAAGTTAATCATTTAAAGTTTTCTCAACATAATGTGACTGATGTTTTAATAAATTTACCTTTCAATTAATTAATAACTTTTATAATCAAGTACATAGTGAAAACACAATGTAACACCGGCCTTTGTTTAGCACAGTTCTGTCATATTTTCACAACTTTATGATACAGTCTAATAGTGAGAATTAATACAAAAACATTGTTAGACCATTTAAAGACTTTTTATGGATATATGTGGTATCAGGAGAAAATTAAATTAATAAATTTAGAATTTAAACCATTTAGGTATTCTCATTTTCATAATGAGCACCATATTGAATGACCAAATTAGTACTTGCGTGATGGGTCTTAGACCCTTTGCATTTCAACGATATAGATGTAGATTGTGAGGACAAGGATAATAGCACGAAATGTTAGGTTAAAGTATATAAATTGAAATCTAAAGATTGAACAAGAACATTTTTAAAGATAAACTTGTATCACCTGGTGTAAGAAAATGTGTGTCAAAAAAAATATAACTTGTACAAAAACCCTGAACAAATTATAATTTGTACAAAGTTACATCTTGTACAGGTTGGGAACAAACCCCCTGGATGGTGATTATACCTGTATAGAGGGATAAACCTTCTTTAGAGGGATAAAATTATCCCTCTATAGAGGGGTATTTGTGTTTGCACTGGATTTAAAGCAAATTAGGGCAGAATGGCATTTTCTAATTATATTGGCTACATATGCACTTTACTAAAAATTGGGATAACCGGTTTTCTGCTAAAGTGACAAAACATGAAATCTATTGTATACCTATCTGAACACCTGATCAACATCAAAAGGAATAGTTGACCTTTAAATTTCATGTTAAATCTAACAATAGAAATTCTGTTCAGTGAGGCATAAGTGAGTAGAATTTACCTGATCATCACAGCTTTCAATCATGGTGAACAATAGAATTTATATTTAGTCAGATAAGCAGCAAACTGGGCATGTGCATATTAAACTAAGTACATCAATAGGGCTCTTCACGGTTAGTTCGGCCATATTGGATAGGGGGCAGATTTTCATAATAGAGGTAAAAATGGTGTGAAAAATACGGGAAAACATCATTAAAACAGAGCTGTTGCTTGGAAACACACATAGGATTTCCCACACTTTCATACTATTTCCTCCTCCTTCCAAAAAATCTGCCCCCTATCCAATATGGCCGAACTAACCGTGAAGAGCCCTATTGGTGCATCAACTGTTGCAGGTTACTGCCATAATAAGTAGAGAATGCCATTCTGCCCTGTTTTGATTTAAATCCAGTCTTCTTCTTCTTCTTCTTTAGTTACAGAATACCATCAACATTTTGAAGATTACATTCTGGCGCATGCCTGATTGAGGTTGCTTTTTAAAATTAATTTCAATTTTTCTTTATTTTTAAGATTTACAATTTTTATTGAACTTTTAATTTTTACATTTTTTATTTTATTTTTTTAAATTAAGATAAAAACAATAGGTACATTTAGTTTAAGTGAGAGAAGGTTTTAAGGAGTACTTCATGGGTAAGTGCATCCTTAAAGTTGTCTGTAGAAGTTTTGTTTGAAATTTCAGGTGGTAGTTTATTCCAGTCTTTGATTGTTTGGCTGAAGAATGAGAATTTAAAACTGTCTTTATTGCATTGGAGCTGTCTGAATGTTAATTGATGAGTAGATCTTGTTTTGGACTGGCTTTTTATCAGAATATCTTGTGATGGTATAGCAATTTCGTTATTTATTACTTTGTGGAACATTTGTAATCTGGTTTTAAGCCTTCGTTCTTGTAGAGTTTGCCATTTCAGATTTTGAAGCATATTAGATACACTGCTGGTGTTGTGAAATTTGTTGCATGTATATCGTGCAGCTCTTCTTTGCACTTGTTCCAGTCTGTATATATTTTCTGATGTGTATGGGTCCCAAACGGTACAACAGTATTCGAGTTTTGGTCTTACTATAGTTTGATATGCTCTTTCCTTCACTAATTTTGAACTAATTTTTAGGTTGCGTCTGACGAAAGATAAAGATTGATTTGCTTTTGCTGCTAATTGTTGTATATGTTTGTTCCATTTGAGATATGAAGAGATTGTAATGCCTAGATATTTAGCTGATTGTACTTGTTCTAGGATATGACCGTGCATGTTGTAATAGAAGTGTATTTGTTTTTTCTTTGTTGAGACTCTTAAGATGTTACATTTGTCAGGGTGGAATGACATGAGCCAGTCTTGTTCCCATTTAATAGCTGCTTCTATGTCTTCTTGAAGCTTAATACAATCGTTTTGGCAGGTAATAGGCCGGTAGATAATGCTGTCGTCTGCAAAGAGTCTTATTTGGCTGTGTTTAAGGTAGTCAGGTAAATCATTGATGTAGATAAGAAAGAGTATTGGTCCTAGTACAGTGCCCTGAGGAACGCCTGATGTTACTGGAATTTTTTCAGATGTCGTGTTTTCGAGAAGGACTGTTTGAGTTCTGTTAGATAAAAATGATTGGATCCAGTTTATTGCTTGATCAGAGATGCCATAGTGTTTTAATTTGAAAAGTAAGCGTTTGTGTGGCACTTTGTCAAATGCTTTGGCAAAATCCATGATAACTAAGTCAGTTTGTATATTTTTATCGTTGTTTTGAGCTAGTTGGTGTATAAGAGATATTACTTGAGATTCACAAGATCTTTTTGCTCTAAATCCGTGTTGTAGTTCATATAGGATGTTATTTGCTTCAAGATGTTTCATCATATTGCTAGCTAGTATATGTTCAAGTAATTTACATGAGATACAGGTAAGTGAGATTGGTCTATAATTACCAGGATGATGTTTGTCTCCTTTTTTAAATACTGGTGTAACGTTTGCATGGTTCCAGTCTGATGGTACTTTGCCTGTCTCAAGAGATTTGTCAAAAATGATTACAAGTATGTCTGAGGTTATTTCGATGTTTTCCTTCAGTATTTTGCCAGCGATAGTATCTGGTCCTGTAGCTTTATTGATGTTTATGTTTTTTATGAGTTTGTATACACCTTCCCGACTGATGTTAATTAGTTCCATTTTAGAGTGTGTACTAGCTTCTTTTGTTGGTATTTCTGTGTTAGTTTCTGATGTGAAAGCAGATTTAAATTGTTGGTTTAGTATGTTGGCTTTATCAGAGGGGTTTGTATGGAGGGTGCCTTCGCTTCTTAAGGATGCAATGCCGGTGTTTTCTTTTCTTTGGCTTTTTATATAAGAGTACAACTTTTTTGGTTGTTTGTTAAAGCAATATTAATGCTGATCTGGTTCTTTTATGTCGATGTCAAAGATCATATTTTCGATGTATGCCCAGTATGCTATTCTCATCTCTTTTTGGAGTTTGGTCTTTACCTCTTTGTATTTATTTTTGTATTTTGAGTCATGACTTTTCTTTTTATAGAGTTTGTTTTTCTTTCTTATGAGTCTTTTCAGGTCTCTATTTACCCATGGTAATTTTGATTTTTTTCCAATTACTTTAGTTGGTATATTTTTGTTGATGGTCTCTGTTGTTTTTGTTTTAAAGGTGGTCCATAGATCATCGATAGTCATATTTGTCTTGTTTGCTTTTAAATGATCATATATAAGAATAAGGTCTTTCTTTATGTTCTCCCAGTTTGCTTTTTTGTATATTAGTGCTTTAAGTGGTTGTTGTTTTGGTGTTGGTATAGCAAAGTTGATTTCACAAAAGACAATATCATGGTCGCTTCCTCTTATTGGTGGGAGGGTCTCAACTCTGTTGATAAATGATGGGTTTGTCATGCACATTAGATCTAAAGTTCTTTCATTTCTGGTGTTTTTGTCAATTACTTGTACTAGGTTATTATCATCCAGAATATTAAGCAGTTGTTGGTGTAGTGCTGGATCAGGTTTGTTTGGTAATACCCAGTGTTTTTCCCAGTTTATGTGGCCTAGATTAAAGTCACCACTCAGCCAGATGTTTGCATTTGTTTTCTTGCATGCAGTATTAAGAGAGATACCCATGTTTTCTAATGATTCCCCTTTATCTGAAGGTGGTCTATAGTAGGCACCTAAGTAGAGCGTTTTACTATTTGGTGATGTTATTTTTGCCCAAATTATTTCACAATCTGTGTCAAATTCATTTACTAGTGATGATACGTATTTATTTGATACTGCTAGTAGTACTCCTCCATATCCATCTTTTCTATTTTTGTTGTATACGGTGTACTTTGATGGTGATATATACTCGTATGGTGATATAGTATTTGAGAGCCAGGTTTCTGTGCCATAAATTATGTCTGGTTCACAAGATTCAATTATTTGTTCTATTTCAGGCTTTTTATTTTTCATAGACTGAAAATTGATGGTAAGTGTTCTCAGAGGTGTTTTACATGGATTAGGTTTGTTTTTGTTATTTCTGTATTTCCCCTGTTTTTTTGGTAAGGGTGAAGATGTAAAATTTGGTGGCCCGATGTTATCCACACCATTTGGCTCATTACTTATGTCTAATTCTGAATTACTGTTTGATGTCTCAATTGTGGTGTTGAAAAAGGTTGTGGAAAAATTTGGCAAGCCACAGTTGACGCATTCCCATGAGATGTTACTGTTTCCTAATATTTCATACATGGAGCGGTTAATTTGTTGGCAGTTGATGTGATACATTGTACCACTGTCCGCAGCTATAGTATAGATGTATAAACAAAAATACCCCTCTATAAAGAGGGATAATTTTATCCCTCTATAGAAGGTTTATCCCTCTATACAGGTATAATCACCATAGAGAGGGTTTGTTCCCAACCTGTTGTACACAACATATATATATATTAAAACAAATTTTACATGGGTGCCGAATTGACTACATCAAGTGCCGATTTAACCAGGTGCCAATTTGACTAGGTGCCGATTTGACCAAGTGCCGATTTGACCAAGTGCCGATTAAACCAGGTGCCGATTTGACTAGAATAGGGCTCTTCACGGTTAGTTCGGCCATATTGGATAGGGGGCAAAAATACGGGAAAACATCATAGAAACAGAGCAGTTGCTTGGAAACACACATAGTATTTCCCATACTTTCTAAAAAATCTGCCCCCTAACCAACATGGCCGAACTAACCGTGAAGAGCCCTATTCTATACAGTCACCGACAAGAGGTTACAGCAGTACCTCATCACTAACTGTCAGTTTGGACCTACATAAAACCAACCTGAACCTCCCTTTCGTTCCTTACCTGAGGAGAAAGTGGACTTTGATCAGAAACTGAGAAAGAGGTAAACTTTTTTTAAATAGTTACATGTAGTTGAAAAGGGTTATGGAACTTAAGATTATAATTCTTAGAAAAAACATGTGATGTATACATTAAAGTCTTATCATTTCATAATCAAACTAACTTCTTGAAGGTGAAAATATGATTTTGAAAAGTCCTCCTTATGGAGGCAGCCATTTTCAAACAAATGCGCCACCTATCGACCATAAAC
Source organism: Mytilus trossulus (assembly GCF_036588685.1). NCBI lineage: Eukaryota > Metazoa > Mollusca > Bivalvia > Mytilida > Mytilidae > Mytilus > Mytilus trossulus. The sequence goes on from NC_086378.1 coordinate 2,616,917, forward strand.
CCAATGGCGGAAAACGAAGTTTACGAGGTAAAAAAACTAAGATCTTTATAAACAACCACTTTTGGAACGCATATGACAAGTTAAGGAAATAAATATGCCCTCAAAATGATCAATTTAAAGGAAGATTAGTAAATCTGCACAATGATTTTCATCTTTTATGCTTATTTCAGCTGTCAGTTTTGAAAAAGGTTCGTCCAATTACCTAAAATAAACCGGTACCTAACCCAGTCTTATGTAACATAATTTACTTAGAGATACAGTTTTGTATTATAAGAAACAAAAATAAGTCTGAAAAATCATGTTTTTAGAACTCTAATTAGCATGTAACTTCTTCATATTTCAGTATAATAAAATTTATCTTTTAGTTTTATGAATGATTTATTTTTATTTTTTATATCTATAAATTTGTAACTATTACTTTAAAAAAATATATCCCTTATTTGAAGGTTGTGTCATTATATATTTTATTATAGAATGACTCAATGAGATCCTTCTCTGAAGAACAGTCATTTTACAATGTACCTTGTTTATAAATTAAAAGAAATTTATGTGATGCAAAATTTTGCGGGAATTTTTTTATTTTAATAACGGGCAGATCTAGACAATTTTGCATATTAATAAAAGTGTAAATTAGGTCTTAATAGTGAATATGTTTTATTTTAATCAGCCTTGAAAGTTTTTGATGAAGGTACATGTAAATCACCTTATTGCTATTTGTCAACCATTGGTGGACATCTCTAAAATTTTAACGTCATAATACAAAATATATGTCATGATGCCACAATGGAAAAGAGTTTGCTTTATGACGTCAATAGTTCAAGTAGAACAGATTCTTTGGTCACCCAGGAATAGAATGAATGAATGAATGAATTTTATTTCTCATAAACTACAAGTTACATAGTTACAGAGAATATATTTTATAAGCAATTACATAAAATATTGAAGCACATGTGAACAATACAAACATAAACATTAAATTACAAACTAACCAGGAGGAGTGACCCTCACATTTATAATTTTTATAAATCTACAAAGTTTTTCAAGAACAATATGATTATTAGAGCTCATTAATTGTTGATATTTATAAATATTTGGACGAAGAGTACAATAGTTTGGTAACAACCTCTTTCTTTCTTGAGTAAGAGCATTACATGACATAACATAATGATATTCATCACCTACGTCACTTGATTCGCAAAGATGGCACAACCTATCATTTCTTGATATGTTATTCCACCTTCCCGTCTCGATAGGTAATCGGTGACTTCCACATCTAAATTTACACAATAAAAATTGATTATATATTGACAATTTGGAAAAATAGCTTTCTAATTTAATATCAGTTTTAAAAATTCTATAACATAAGCATTTAGGAGTAGTGTTAATTTCGCTTAGTCAATTCTGCAAAAACTGGTCTTTAAGTTTCAACTCAATACTTTTGATTACCCATTTATCAGTCTTCACGATGAACTGATAAATCTACAGGCCCGGAGCTCAATTTTTGAAAATTTTTAGTTACATTCTGTTGGCCTGTATACATGATTTTCACAGGCCCAAGAGCAATTTTACAAGCCTGGGCTGCCAGGGCTGCCACTCAGCGTGAAGACTGATTTATCTAACATTTGATTCGACCAGATATTTGACATTCCACAGGTATCAAAAACAGGTTTTACAAATGATATCCATTTACAGTTAAGACCATAGTTATGAAAATTAATATACAATAGTTTATATAAAAGACATGAAATTTTACTTTCTTTACCACATAGTAATCTACATAAGAAACTAACCATACGAACTTAGGCATTAATAATTACAGGATATCTACCCAATTCCGCATAGACAATACAGCTAGGCGTACTCTGTTTTAAATGTAGAACAAGCTTACAAAATTTTAAATGTATACGTTCTATCAAATCAAAATTTTCAAATCCCCAAATTTCCGAACCATAAAGAAGAATAGGTAAAACTATCTTATCAAACATGTCTAACTGACATTCTATAGTCAAACTGTTTTGTCTACACTTTTTTAAAATACCATACATTGCTTTTGTAGCTTGTTCACAAATATATTTTCGGGTCTTTAAAAAAGAACCACTTCTAGCAAAAAATATACCGAGGTATTTATACTCAGTTACAATTTCTAATTCTCTATTCTGTATAACAAATCTAATATTTTTGGGTTGTCTCCCTTTGGAGAATATAAGAACTTTTGTCTTGTTAACATTTATTTTGAGTTGCCATTTTTCACAATAATCATCAAATTCATTTAACATGTTTTGTAAATCTTCACTACTCTCAGAAAACATCACAGTGTCATCCGCATATAATAACATAAAAATATTTTTAAAAATACTGTTAACTCATGTTCGAGGTCATCACTAATAGAATTTACACCAAGTACATCTTTGCCTTCAAAAAAATGTTGTAAATCATTTAAAAATATTGCAAACAGAGCAGGGGAAAGATTTTCTCCCTGTCTTACACCCATTTCACAAGTAAATAACTCTGATTTCTCACCATTAAATATAATGCGTGATTTTACATTTTCGTACAAATTTTGTATAATACAGAAAAATTTGCCATTTATATTATTCTCTAAAAGTTTAAATAATAAAAAATTTCTTTGTATAAAATCAAAGGCCTTTTCAAAATTGACAAAGGCACAGTAAAGTTTCTTCTTTCTTAATCTAAGTAACTCGAATAGTGCATATACTGAAAATAAATGATCAGTAGTTAAATATCCATGTCTGAAACCTGCTTGATTTTCTAGTAAAATAGAGTACTCATCAAGATAATCACACAATCTAGTGTTTAAAATAGAAGTAAAAATCTTATTAAGACATGACAAAAGAGTGATAGGACGGTAATTCTGTGGTTCGGCAGAGCTACCTTTGTTCTTAAAGACTGGTATGACATTACCTATAATCCATGCCTCGGGTAAAATACCCGAATCAAAAATAATATTAAATATATACACATAAATATCAATCATACAATCAATAGACGAGGAAATGTATTCATTTACAATCATATCGTCACCCGACGATTTGTTATTTTTTATATGTTTTATAGCTTTTAATATTTCTTCAGCTGTAATACTATCATTTAACATAGAATTTGAACATTCTTGACTAACATCATTGTTAATATCATAAGTATCTCCTTCATACTTATTTTTGTTTATATCTTTAAAAAAAGTAAACAATGACTCAGTGGTGATATTACAATTGTTTTTATGTTAAACTTTATTCAAAATTTTCCAAAATTCCCTGGGGTTTTTGAATCTCATATTTCTCATCTTAGTGCGCAAGTTTTCGTTATATAGTTTAATATTCTCATCCATGACTTTTTATACGACCGCAAATTTTGAAAAAATTTTCGTCGTATATTGCTATCACGTTGGCGTCGTCGTCGTCGTCGTCGTCGTTGTCGTCCGAATACTTTTAGTTTTCGCACTCTAACTTTAGTAAAAGTGAATAGAAATCTATGAAATTTTAACACAAGGTTTATGACCATAAAAGGAAGGCTGGTATTGATTTTGGGAATTTTTGGTCCCAACATTTGAGGAATTAGGGGCCAAAAAGGGCCCAAATAAGCATTTTCTTCGTTTTCGCACTATAACTTTAGTTTAAGTTAATAGAAATCTATGAAATTTTGACACAAGGTTTATGACCACAAAAGAAAGGTTGGGATTGATTTTGGGAGTTTTGGTTTCAACAGTTTAGGAAATAGGGACCAAAAAAGGGCCCAAATAAGCATTATTCTTGGTTTTCGCACAATAACTTTAGTTAAAGTGAATAGAAATCAATGAAATTTAAACACAATGTTTATGACCACAAAAGGAAGGTTAATATTGAGTTTGGGAGTTTCGGTCCCAACAGTTAAGAAATTAGGGGCCAAAAAGGGACCCAAATAAGCATTTTTCTTGGTTTTCGCACCATAGCGTTAGTATAAGTAAATAGAAATCTATGAAATTTAAACATAAGGTTTATGACTATAAAAGGAAGGTTTGTATTGATTTTGGGAGTTTTGGTCCCAACAGTTAAGGAAAAAGGGGCCCAAAGGGTCCAAAATTAAACTTTGTTTGATTTCATCAAAATTGAATAATTGGGGTTCTTTAATATGCCGAATCTAACTGTGTATGTAGATTCTTAATTTTTGGTCCTGTTTTCAAATTGGTCTACATTAAGGTCCAAAGGGTCCAAAATTAAACTTAGTTTGATTTTAACAAAAATTGAAACCTTGGGGTTCTTTGATATGCTGAATCTTAAAATGTACTTAGATTTTTGATTATTGGCCCAGTTTTCAAGTTGGCCCAAATCGAGGTCCAAAATTAAACATTGTTTGATTTCATCAAAAATTGAATAATTGGGGTTCTTTGATATGCCAAATCTAACTGTGTCTATGTAGATTCTTCATTTTTGGCCCAGTTTTAAAATTGGTCTAAATTAAAGTGCAAAGGGTCCAAAATAAAACTAAGTTTGATTTTAACAAAAATTAAATTCTTGGGCCTCTTTGATATGCTGAATCTAAACATGTACTTAGATTTTTGATTATGGGCCCAGTTTTCAAGTTGGTCCAAATCAGGATCTAAAATTATTATATTAAGTATTATGCAATAGCAAGTCTTTTCAATTGCACAGTATTGTGCAATGGCAAGAAATATCTAATTTCACAATATTGTGAAATAGCAATTTATTTTTTAATTAAGAGTTATCTTTCTTTGTCCAGTATAGTAAGCAAGAAATATCTGCAAGAATTTTTTTTAATTGGAGTTATCTTTCTTTGTCCAGAATCAACTTAAATCTTTGTTATATACAATATACAATGTATATTCACTTTTTACTACCAACTGATAAATTTAAATAATCTTTACCATTCAGTGATAACAAGCAGTTTTTTTACATCTTAATATTTTATGATGTATTTAAATGAGTAGTAATTGTTGCAAACTCCATTAGAATATTTTGATTGAGATTAGTTTTGGAATAAGGGAAAGGGGGATGTGAATAAAAAATTGGGTTCAATTTTTCTCATTTGAAATTTCATAAATAAAAAGAAAATTTCTTCAAACATTTTTTTGAGAGGATTAATATTCAACAGCATAGTGAATTGCTCTAAGAGAAAACAAAAATTTTAAGTTCATTTGAATACATTCATTCTGTGTCAGAAACCTATGCTGTGTCAACTATTTAATCACAATCCAAATTTAGAGTGGAATCCAGCTTGAATGTTGTGTCCATACTTGCCCCAACCGTTCAGGGTTCAACCTCTGCGGTCGTATAAAGCTACGCCCTGCGGAGCATCTGGTTTTAAATGTTTTTTCTGACTGTCGAAGTCTTTCTTTAAATAAATTAGAGCCATAGTGTTTATAAAGTCTTCTGCTTTTTCTAAATTCTTATCTAACCTTTTTACAGTCTTTATTAAACCAATCTTTGTTTGAAAAATTCCCTTCCCCGCCAATGTTTTTTGAATTTTTAGTGAATTAGTAAATACCCCAAAAGTGTCTATTGCAGCACTCAATAATACAGTCGTAATATCACTTACAATACTATCTACAGTACCTTGATCAACTGAACTTATATCATCATATTTAGACATTACATTTAACAATATTTCGTTTACTTTATCAACATCAATGTTGTTTTTGTATTCATTTGTCTTTTCGTGTTTCCATTTACCAATGTGTACATTCTTGTCATTAATTACTTCGCTTTCACCTTGTGTAGCATTACAACCATTTACAGTTAAAGACAAGCACAAAGGAGCGTGTATATCTGAGAATAAATTACAAAAATCAGAAACTTCAAAATCATCTACTTTACATAAAATATTAGCAGTACATACAATGTAATCTACTACACTAATACTTCGACTTGTTGGTTTACCAAGTACTCGGTCTTTACCGACTCTTCCATTTAAAATATACATGTTATTATTTTTACAAAATTGAATTAATTTTCTTCCATATGAATTGACAACAGTATCAGAACTATTACGTATTCTTGGTATCTTAAGATCGTCTAAGACATGAATGTCATTAAACTCATTTACATCAATAAAATCGGTTAAATGTTCTTCGAAATCAAATATATTAAAAAAATCTTGTTCATTTGCAGTGCGACTATTGAAATCACCAAGAAGAAAAATACAGTTACTATTCTTTTGTAATTCAAGAAATTCTATTTCAATTTCTGACATCGCATTTTCAGACGTATAACGAGTATTTTCAGGCGGGATATACACTATACCCATTATTATATCATCTTCAGTTCTAAATAATATTTTATCTACTCTAAACCATAAAACAAAAGGACAATCGGTTTCTATACAATGAATAAATTTTGCATACTGTGATCTATAGCCTAAAGCTATCCCACCTGATCTAAAGCTAGTAAATTTTTTCCTGTTTTTATAATGAAAAGTAAAATCTTCAAAACTAATTTCATCTAAATCGCCCAATTTTGTTTCAGTAAGACATAAAAAATCATTACATTTTAATAAATCTCTAAATTCTTGATACAGTAGTTTACGTTTTAATCCACAAACATTTAGTGACAATAGATGAACAATATCTTTATTTACATGATTATAATTACTACTAGTGTTAATGTGAGAGTTAGATCCATCTGAATGATTTAAACTGTCTTTTAAAGTGTCCGTTAAACCTCCATGGTTTACCTAGCTCTGTTTTCCACGTCTACGAGGGGCTCCACGGGGACGGTCGTTGTTCTGTTGAGGACCTCTGCGGGATGGTTCTTTTTGTCGTGCACCTTCTTTTTCTTGTTGTTGTCTTTTATCCGTTTCCATGTGACGATCGGTAGGTGGTCCAATTTCTTTGCCGTTAATAAACAGCTTGTCTCGTTTGAAGTGCGTCTTCTGCCCTTGTTTTTTTGCCTCTTTATAACATGGCCAGAGAAGTTTGCGGCGGTCATTCACCTCTTTCAGGAACTGTTCATTCACCCCAAATTTGGTATCTTTGAGGTTTCGCGCAAAAGATCTGACCAATTCGCGATCTTTGAAGTTTTTAAATCTGCACACTATTGGTCTGGTCATAAAAGTGTCTCTGTCGTCGATTTTAATTTGTGTTTTTTTTCCAAATCTATGTGCGCGCTGAAAGTCCATTACAATATCCATTTTCATATTTATTTTCATAAAGTCCTTGATAATGTCTTCAGTTTGCTCTGATGTTTCATTTTCGGAAAGTTCAGGTATACCCGAGAACACAAGGTTTTCCCTCATAGACCTTGTTTGTAAGTCTACATGTCGCTCATGTAATTCGTCCATATCAGCCCTCAGACAATCGAAACCGTTAATCATTTCACTGTGTTCACTTTTAATTTCCGTGATTGTTTTTTTAAGATATTCACTCTCAGATTTACTACTTTCAAAGTTTTGGTTCATAAACTCCATACTTTTTTCAACTTCATCAATTCGTTTTGAGCCTTTCTCAACAGTTTTTGTCAAACTTTTAACACTGATTTCAAAATTTCCAATCTTTTTGGTTAATTCATCAATACAAGACAGTTTTGTAAATATTTCTTCAACTTTCTGAACCAAAAAATCTATTTTATCACCGGACTCGCTGCCTTGATTTAAAGTGGATTGCATAATTGGCGGGGGCATCGAGTGACTCGGGCTCTGAGAGGGTACGGGATAATATCCTGACATAGGAGACATCTGTTGAAAAACCGGAGATGCGAAATTTTGTTGAGGCTGAATAAAGTGCTGCATGTTTTGTTTTCCCTGTATCATTTGACAAGAGTCATAAGAAGTCATAGTAGAAGTAGAAGGTAATATAGGATCAATTTTGTTTTGTACTGCTGCCGATTGTTTATTTACATTTTTAACTTTGTGAGTACTACTCTTTTTTGTTTGTTTTTGTTTTTGAGGTTTCTCACCGCTGATATTTTGATCCTTCGAATTCTTCCTTTTTCGAGTCCCATTTCCATCCTTTTTTGAATTCATACAGTATCACAAGTCAGTTCATTCGTATATTCACAAAAATAAATTCTCATAATATAATTTTAAAGTTCATTTCTATAAATTTCGTTAATTTTTTAACGAGCCAAAAAAATAACGTCCATACTGTTCACACATGCAACAAAGTGTATAAACATGATAAAAAAGATTTAAAAAAACTGTGCCTCTGTTGCGGAGTGTCCCAAGTAGTACAATGTAACTACTGTAATCATAAGCCTAAGTCAACACTGAGGTTGTGAGGTCCGAACTCTGCATGCAGGTGCACTTGACTCCAATCTTAATTGACTAGGATTGTCAGTTTTCCTATCGAAAGTCAATGGTTTGAATTTCCACTATAAAAGCTGTCAGCCACTAAATAGCTTAAAAGGGGTTCTTAAAAGTGGCGTTAAAACACAATCAATCAGTCAAAATATCTGATTTTTTTTTCTGATATATTTTTTCTGTATGTCTTAAAGTTGGTTTCCGTTCTCTAACTTAAAATAGCCTCAAATTAATCATGCGAATGTTATGAAATTTTAACACAATGCTGATTGCATGTACATGTACTACAAAATACAGATCAAGTTTTTTTTGGGGGGGGGTTCTTTTTTTATGTTCTAGAGTTATGCCCATTACAAATGGAAAATTTGTGGATTTTTTTATGAACTTGAAAGTTGTCTTTTGTTATATCCACAAAACTCAGATCAAATACAAATTTGGGTAGCTAGCTTCATTATTACCGTTTTTAAGTTATGTCCCTTTATAACTTTATAGGACATACAAGTGGGGCATTATCTGTGACTTTTTCGGTGTCCAATGAACACATTCCCGATTTATTTACAGAATACTTATATAAGGCCATGGAAAATTGATATTTGGTTTCCCCTAACATGGGAAAATTTTAAAGACCCGGCAGGCAGGCTTTTTTTCTTTGTAACCATGCATAATTTTATATCTTCATGTTTTATTTCTACAGCGGAACTTTAATCTTGCATATTTCCAACATTTTTTGTTGTCTCTGTAATTTTTTTTTATTTTTTTTTTCCCCAAGAAAAATTAAATGACCCGGCGGTAAAACAATGACCCTGTCGGGTTAGGGGAAACCATGAATTATTTTTCCATGGTCTAAAGTCCTTGTCTTATGGTAGTATTAAAGTCTTATCTTGTTTTCAATCAATCAATTTTGTGTAATCAGCATAAAAGTAATGAGAAATAAAAGAATCTTACCAACTGGTGGTATTTTCATAATTTATGGCGTAAAGCAACAGAAATTTTTATTTCAACATGAGTGATTCAATGTAGGACAAATTTTTTTCATTGCTAGGTGAAAGGGTTGTTAAGTGTTACCCTTGGATTACAGCACGCTTGAGTATGGGTGTGCATGTTCTTTGACGCATTCTTCCTTTTTTTTTACTTGTAGATATTAACAAAATTCATAATTACATTACAAATGATTTATAAAAATCTTGACCTTAAAGTAAAACAAATAAGAAAAGATATTTTTAGTTTTCTCAATTCTAAGACTTGCCTTTATGATTTATTTATACATGAACATAAAAATACCAGGATATATAAGACCAAATATGTGTATGTAACAAAAATGAAGATGCATTTCAAACTATAATGAATGTGATAGTTCTCCTCCCAAAATTTTTGTAAGATTTGCCATTGCAGTTGCATGAGGTTTATGGCATTTGTAGAGTTGATGGTAGTCACCAATGTCAAACCTTGCATCTCTTGATTGAACCATTTCTGGGTTATGTACATGTATGTCAATTAAATAAAATGTTCTAGTTCTGATATGTATGAGATATCTGTCACTGGACATTATCCAAATATCATCCTCATCATCCTATCATATGTTACTTACATAGATGCCAACCATTTTGATTTTTGCGTAGTTTTTCCGATTTTGCCATAAAAACTACGCTATTACGGTCAAAGTCGAATAGTTACGGATTACCAATCATCGCCGTTCAATTTTGTAAAACATGGATTTTTATCATTACTTTTCCGTCCTGGTCCGGTATTTAGAAAACACCAATGTAATGCTTCCGGTTTCTCTGGAGTTATCAACCTATTGTTGAGTAACTAACTGACTTCCAAAGAGGCAAACTTGCATTTATGAAGTAGCTTTCCCCCTTTCTCTGCTTCTCCTTGACAAAACGAAAATGTATGAGTCGAGAACATCTGAACAATAAATGAATGGAATACATACTACAGACAACATGTTAAACGACAAATTTCATGCACATCTCTTTGCAACCACTTGTCAGTAATTCTTATTGGTAAATGCACATTTATGAATGATTACTGAAAACTTTTCAAAAATACGGAAAATTTGATAGTTTGTTACTGATTGTGTCAAAAGGGGGTTGGCATCTATGTACTTAATCAAAACTATAATTTTTCCAAGAAAATTAACAAAAATAATTCAGTAACTCGACTTTATTATAATTTTAATTTTCCTATAAATTTAGCTCTGACATCTCATAATTAAATAATTAAATTATTCAAAATTGGAATATAGCATTAAATTCTAATAATTTATTTTTTAGGTGGAAAACATATTGGAACAGAGAGAGGTTGATGGACAACTGCAGTTTTTTGTCAAATGGAAGAATTTCAATGAAGACTGGAATACATGGGAACCAGTAGACAATTTGTTGGATTGTTTTAACTTAATCCTTGAATTTCAGGAAAAGCATCATGATACTACCAAAACAAATGTTGAAAAGTCAAAACTTGCTAGAAAAGAGGCATTAAAGATTGTGAAGAAAGCTAAGAGATTGAATTCTGGAAGTGATAATATCAAGAAAGCTTTACTGAAGCATGCAGCTATTGTAAACAATGAAGATGTAAGCCTTAACCTATCAGTGGACACAAGTGTGCTTACATCTACACCATTTAAGAAGTCACCAAAATCACCTAAATCACCAAAATCACCAACACAATCACCAAAATGTTCACCTCAACCCAGAAAGTTGGAAGAAGGGGTATCTACACCTATTACTACAACCAAAAGGACTCCAAAGAAACCATCAAAACTGGAAGAATATTTTGATCCATCAAAAATGTTTATTAAAAGTTCTAGTAAAATATTGTCAAATGGTGTTCAGAGTTCAAAGGTTAACTCTCCAAGTGTTTTAAGAACTTTACTTACCACTAGCCTCCCTATTCCTACAAAACAAAGTAAAATTAACAGTCCTTGTATGCATGCTAGTGTAAAACTTAAGAAATGCACAGTGAGTTCAGTGACATTAAACAGCAGCAAAACCACAGATGCGTTGCAAAGTGACAAAGAAAGTGAACAAATAATTCAGAATAAATCTGATAGCTCTCAGAATGCTACAAAAATAAAAAGAAAATACACCAAAAGGTCTGATCAGGAATTACTGGGAGGAAATAAAAAGAAAACCTCTAAAGTTGGAACCAAAGTTAAGAGTACAAGTTTGAAGAATAATCTTAAGAAATCACTAGGAGGTAAAACTATAAAGACATCTGATAAAAACTTTAAAATGAAGAAAACTGGGAATTTGTTGGTAGTTAAAATGAGACCAGCTATTAAGAAGGAAAAGAAAAACGAATTAAGTGCATCAAGTCAGAGTGAGTGTTCTGAACCTGAAACAAAAGACATAACTTTACAAGATATTAATAACAGTGCAGCACAGGAAAAGGTCCATACAGAGAATCAGGCTTCTCAAGGAGAGAAGAAAATTGTGAAGAAAAAAATTGTATCATTGAAAATAAAGAAAGAAAAGTTAAACAAAGAAGGCAAAAAGAAAGAGAAAAAAATCAAAACAAAAGATCCGACAGATGGGAAAAAAATAAAGAAACAAAACATGAATGAAGGGAAAAAAGTGAAAGTGAAAAAGAAAAACAATGAAGAAGGAAAGAAAGAAATAAAAGTAAAAGGAGTAAAGAGAAAGCTGGAAGATTGTATTGAAATCATTGACACTGAGTCTGATGATGATGTACAAGTCAAATTCTCTTTATCTCCAAAATCTAAGAAAGCTAAAACTGATAATTCACCAAAAAGACCTGAAAATGAGAAAAAGATGGAGAGTCCTAGCAAGATAATAAAAGAGATGGGTAAAAAGACTCTGCAGGTGAAAGTTCGTCCAATGGAGACGTCATCATCTCATATGAAGAAGATGAGATTGATTGATGCAGTAAAACCTCACACGGGAGCCTCTAAATCAGGTACAGTAAAACCTCACACGGGAGCCTCTAAATCAGGTACAGTAAAACCTCACACGGGAGCCTCTAAATCAGGTACAGTAAAACCTGACACGGGAGCCTCGAAATCAGGTACAGTAAAACCTCACACGGGAGCCTCGAAATCAGGTACAGTAAAACCTCACCCAGGAGCCTCAAAATCAGGTATAGTAAAACCTCACCCAGGAGCCTCAAAATCAGGTACAGTAAAAACTCGCCCTGGAGTCTAAAAATCAGGTACAGTAAAACCTCACCCTGGAGCCTCAAAATCAGGTACAGTAAAAACTTGCCCTGGAGTCTTAATATCAGGTACAGTAAAACTTCACCCTGGACCCTCAAAATCAGGTACAGTAAAACCTCACCCTTTAGTCTCAAAATCAGGTACAGTAAAACCTCACCCTGGAGTCTCAAAATCAGGTATAGTAAAACCTCACCCTGGAGTCTCAAAATCCGGTACAGTAAAACCTCACCCTGGAGTCTCAAAATCCGGTACATTAAAACCTCACCCTGGAGTTTCAAAGCCAGGTACAGTAAAACCTCACCCTGTAGTCTCAAAATCAGGTATAGTAAAACCTCACCCTGGAGTCTCAAAATCAGGTACAGTAAAACCTCACTCTGGACCCTCAAAATAAGGTACAGTAAAACCTCGCCCTGTAGTCTCAAAATCAGGTACAGTAAAACCTCACCCTGGAGTCTCAAAATGAGGTTCAGTAAAACCTCACCCTGGAGTCTCAAAGCCAGGTACAGTAAAACCTCACGGACACAATTGAGTCTCAAAATCATGTACAACACTATTTTTATATCAAGTTGATATGTATACATGTAGATAGTATTAAAATAAGTAAAAGATTTTTTCGACGATATACCTTATTTTTTAATGTACACATCTTCTAGTCATGATAGTACTAATTAGGACAGAAAAGAGTGAATGGCTTTTTCCATGATCATGATGATGAGACATTTAGAATTGTAGTATATGCATGTACGTAACACAATTAAGGTCCATACCTATAGTGCCTTTTTAACAATAATATAATGAATATAAAAATAAAATCAACCAAATGGATGCCGCTTTCTAACACCTGATGCTGAGTTGTTTGAATTATTGTTATGACATATATGTGTCATAGTCTTGCATTTTGTTTTTCTTTACTGTCAAAATATAGGACTTCTTTTTACTATGCTTGCAGATATTAAACTTCTCTTTATAGGAGTTTTGTCTTATATTTCTTATATATTTTAAACAATATTGCTTTCTATTTTCAGCAATTGTCAGACCAGTATCACCAACTCCTGTGTTCACATCAGTCAAGCCAATTATGTCTACTACACATGCCCGACCCATGGTTGCCATGGATGCACTTTGTGCTGATGTACCGGCAGGGTATCACTATGTACCTGCTATGATCCCTATTAGTCCTTCATCAATGTCATACAAAATGTTACTGGATAGTCTCCCTTTCCAGTTCCACACAAAGAAGGCCAGCAAGAAACGAGAAGAAGAAATGGTGCGTGAAGATGATGTGGAACGAAGAATGAGTGTCAGACAAAGTGAATGTGCCTATCGATATAAAGAAATTGTTGTGAAAAAGTGTAACCGCTACACACAGATCTGGTTAAATACACATTCAAAGTTAAAAAATTGTCTTAATCCTCAGGTAAGGATATGTTTAATACTTTACAGTGATCATCACTTTTGTCCACATACTAAATCTGTGTCTAAGAGAAAAGTTTTTTGCTTATTTTCCCCCACATTTCTGAATAGATGACAATTGTATAGCTGGTATATCGTTTTGCTAGTTATCATGGTTATGTATTATTCCTTGATACCATCAATACTTCTCTAGTTTTAATATAGGTGTTAAATTGATGTAGACTTTGAAGTTTACCACATACGTTGGTAGTGATTTAATATACTTAATAGTATGAATGTCTTGTTCTTTGTTTCAGGTAATACAAGAAGTGGTGTCAGCTTTGAACTCAGCGAAGTATGACGATAGTAATCTAGTCATGTTCAGTGGTCTAGGGAATGTGTTCTGCAGTGGTATTGATCTCACTTACTTGATCTCAAACTCAATGGATAGGAAAATGGCAGCAAGAAAAATGGTGGATGCTCTCAGGTATACATAATTATAACAGCATCTGAATAAAATGGAATAATTGCCTCTGTTTACTTTTCCCTTTTCATCACTAATATGCTTTATCAAATCAAGGTTAAAATCACCTCTTCAAACTGAGCAATTGGTGAAATATTTCAGTTCATTGATTAGTGAAAGGTTATCATTGTGAAGTACATGCAGGTGCAGTGAAATAAAAGGTATTCTTAATCTTAGCACATAATTTCAAAATTTTGTTAGAGTCTGATGATTTTGTGCAGAGTTATGGTCCTTGGACTTACTGAAGTCACATAAATCAGCAGTTTTCAACACATTTTTATGCCCCATTTATGGGCATTAAGTTTTCTGGTCTGTGTGGCCGTCTGTATGTACTTCTGTCCCGCTTCAAGTTAAAGTTTTTGGTGGAGGTAGTTTTTGATGAAGTTGAAGTCCAATCAACTTGAAACTTAGTAAACATGTTCCCTATGATATGATCTTTCCAATTTCAATGCCAAATTAGAGATTTTACCTCAATTTCATGGTCCACTGAACATAGAAAATAATAGTGCGGATGGGGCGTCCATGTACTGGGGATACATTCTTGTTTCATCATGCTTGAAGAAATTGACTTGATATTTGTTATATAGTTGTCACAAGTTGTAGATCAAGTTAATTTTGTTCCAATACAATGAATTGTAAACCAGTAGGGGACTATGTATTGCCATGAATTACTCACAGAATGCTTGTTACTGTTAGTTATTTGCCTTCATTTTCTAATAGGGATTTCATGAAAGCTCTCATCACCTTTCCAAAACCTTTGATAGCAGTAGTGACGGGAGCCGCCATAGGTCTGGGGATGACAATGCTCCCGTTATGTGACATCGTTTATGCCAGTGATAAAGCTTCATTCCATCTACCATACTCGCAGCTGTCACAAACACCAGAAGGATGTGCATCATTTCTCTTACCTACCACGGTGGGAATGGCCATGGTCAGTATTGATTTATACATGAGAATACTTTTAAATATTGAATGTTGTTACACAAAAAATTGAATTGATTATTTGTGTAATAGAAAATTCAAATGAGAAGATGATGTATAAGTGCCAATGAAAGAACTCTCTATCCATGTCACAATGTGTGAAAAGTAAACCATTATAGGTCAAAGTAGGACCTTCAAAACAGAGCCTTGGAGTTTACTGATGTTCCAATAAGATCTGTAATATACTAAGGGGACGCACTTTAAATTGTTCAAGTTCTTCTGTTTGTGTTTTTTTATGAAGTGCAACTAAGATCATGTATGATAAATGAGTATCCTACAAACTCTGCTTCCTCCAAGTATTTTCATTTACCTTTCCTTGTATCTTGAATGTAACGCTAAAAAAAGATTTCCATTATTTTAGGCTAATGAATTACTGATTGGAGGAAGGAAGATCACAGCTATTGAGGCCTGTCAACTTGGTCTGGTATCACAGGTGTTCTGGCCTACCAGTATCATGCAAGAAGTCATACCCAGAATAGAAAACATGGCCCTGCAGTCAGGCAAGGTAAACAAAATACACTTTTATTCAGGGACTGTCAACTGTGCAAGTGAAAATGTGTCTTTTTAAGATAGACAGAATAAATACTCATATTAGAATATAAAAAAAATACCTTTGAAAATTTCTCAAGTAGGCCACCAATTTGAATTATTTTGAAATATGATAGGGAAATCCAATGTAAAGTTTGTAATTGAACAAATACTGTAAAAATGTTTCTTTATTCTTTTCTTCAGTTGCCCACATTTATTGAATAAGCTTTTCAAAATATAATACACCCACTTTAAAAAGAAATAATAATTTTTCCTCAATTACCACTTTTCAAAATAAAATTACCAGGGTTATGCGAGTTATTTCCCCTTTCAGACATACTCCATTAGATAGGAAAAATAAAGCATCTCATTTCATTGTATTAGTGTAGAAAATGAAATTGTTATGTATTATCACAAATTTTCTTTGTCCTTCCCTATAACATCGATTAAGATTTCTTTTAAGGTGGTACCTAACACTACAGGGAGATAACTATGTAAAGTCAGCTAAATGTTTTAATGACGTTGTGTTGCAAAATGAATATTAAGCTTCTCAACGATCAAAATTTGTGTTGTCAAATTGTTATATAACCAGTGTAATTTTTCTGACAAAATGGTTGGTTCAAACAAAATTTAATTTTTACATTTTTGTTAAAAAGTCAAAGTAAATACTTTGACAAAATTTTATGAAAATTAAACAAGCCAAATTAATTTTAGTGAAAGTATTGGGTACTACCTTAAGTACACAGCTTACTGTCAGAATGATGCTCTGTAGTGACATTTTCCTTGTTGAAATTTTTAATGTTAGTATTTTCAAACTGTGATTGTTGGTTGTTTGATTGATGATTTATTGCAGATTAATGATATGGATTAATGGATTAATACAATTTATCTTTTCAGGCTTTAGAGACAACAAAATTATTGATTCGAAGTCACCAGAGAACAAAAATAGAACTAACCAATGAATCAGAGTGTAATCTATTATTAGAGAGATGGCCGTCAACGGAATGTCAGAAGGCAATAGAAAATTATCTGAACAATGATAACAACTTCTGTATATGAACATTCTTGCATTTAGGTCGTATTTAATTGTATCAAGAAGTTGTGAAACAATTTACAGAAAAGGGGAGACCATCAGTATATTGATAACATTGATGGATTATCTCCCTTTTCAATAAGGAAACCAATCTGACAAAAGCTTTGGAATAGCTGTCTACGATAAAAGTCCTTGTCTCTACTTTAATTCACTGCATAATGAAGTTAACATACAATATGTTAAGAATATTCCTATAACTAATATACTTCTGGAAGTTGAGTTGACTTATATTGTAAATAAGATCAATGCAATGAACAGTAAAGCTCTGTATTTGTACATATCATTTGCCTACATTTTTTTTTATCAAACAGGTTCAAATGACCTGTTCTGTATATACATGTACTTTTAATTCTTATTTCCGAAAAATAAATTCTTGGTCAAATTTTCTTCAACCATTTAATATTATTTCAATTATTATTTTCCTTCTATTATGTAAGAGTTGTTCATAAATATCTAGTCTGTAGTGATTGGCTTTAATGCTTTGTTGAAGATTAAAAGCAGAGTTTGTTTATTATAATGAGTTTTTTGGGCTTGTGTATAAATATAAATGATGTTTAACAGTCATAAAATTATCTTTTTTTTATATATATTAAATTGTGTTCATCACATGTATCTACAGTTTCATGTTAAGTAACATACAAGTTCATACACAAGCTTATTTGTACACCTAGATTTGCATTTTACTTTTATATAAAA